>NW_010973351.1:3130985-3132724 GCF_000737465.1 Haliaeetus leucocephalus
CCCCCCCCCCCCCCCGCCCCGACCCAAATTGGTTCCCCCCGCCGAGCCTTGCGGGTAGCGGCGCCGTCAGCGGCGCTCTGGCGCATGCGCCTTCGTTGGCGCCTGCGGGCCCTTGCGAAATGGCGGCAACGGTAGCGGCTTCGCGGAGCTTGGCGAAGCGCTGGCTGCGGCCGGCGGCGCGGGCGGTGAGTGCTTGTCCTCGGCCCCCTCCGCCCTCCCGCCGGCGTCCCGGCGGAGGGGAAACGGTCAGGCCGCGGGGCTGGCGCGGAGAAGCCCCCTTCAGGAGGGAGACGGGCCGGCCGGGCCTGGGGACCACCACCCCCTGGCGTCCCCTGCCGCTCCCCTCAGCCGCGGCGGGGGAGCGCTCCTGGTGCCGGCCGGGCTCCCCCCTTGCCTTGCCCCGCGGCCTGGTTCGCGGAGGCCCGTAGCCGGTGTCTCCCCCGTGACCTTGGCGGGGGAGCAGCCGCCCCGGGGCGGGGAGCCGCGGCTGGGTTGCGGGAGCGGGGCGGGCAGGGCCGTGCGGGGCCGGGTGCCCCCCTCGGCGGGCTCGTTCCCACCGGTTCTCTTTTTTTTTTTTTTTCCTTCCGAACGGGGGCCGGCCTCGCTACTCGGCTCCTAGGGCGGGTTACTGGGTGGTAGCTGCCTGTAGGCAGGGCTGGGCCGCTCCTCCTGGCTTGGGAAGCGAACGCCGTAGCCTTAGGCCGTGAGGGAGCTCCAGGAGGGATGGGAGAAGGCAGCGGGGACGGGACGTGGTGGGGAAGGGCTCTGGATGAGGCCGGCAGGTGCAGCACCTTCCAGCCCCAGCACCTGGGTAGAGAGCTTATTGCTGGCTGCTTCTGGACCTGTGTGGGAAGCTGGTGTATCTCTGTATGTTGCTTGGATCTGGCTAGCAGTTGTTTCCAGAAGCGGTGCTTCTTAAACGTTTGACTGTTTTGTTTTAGCTGATCTGTAAGCAGTCCTTAGCGAAGGCTTGTTTTCCTCCGTGGTGAAGTGGGAGTTTTCAGCTTCTTTCCACAGTTCTTACTCTGTGTGTCCGTAATGAGCTTGGGATTGCAAAAGACAAATGTGTGGGAAAAGGACCCTGTAAATGCAGCTGTAGTTGTCTCTGTCTTATAAAGCAAGTGCAGCAAAGACAACCTGCTAAGAGGGAGAAAGACTTAAAGATTGTCGTTATGTTTTAGATGGCAGTGAACTGGCTCTGGTTGGACCTTTAATTTCATAAGGGCAGTGATGTCCTTGGTAGCATAACAATTTAGGATTAGTGTGATCAGTGTTTACTTAAAATTTAGTGTAATGTCTTTTTCTGCTTTGTGGAATTCCGTTCAGACTCATTCTGAACAAAACTTATGGTGGCAGAAATTCATATGTATAACTTTAACAGAAAAGTGTATGTGGATGGGAATAGCAGTTCTGAAAACTGTTTTCTCAAAGCTTAGATGTGGAAAGAAAAGTAATCTGCTAAACAGTTGTGTGGTTTGGGTTTTTTTATAATGTATTTCCAGAGTCCTCTGATGCAAAATATATTTGATAACTGTTTATAGCAACTTCAGAAAATAACAAAGTTTCTTCAAAGGAAATTAGTTGCAAGGCATTGTGGCAGAATTCTGACTGGAGATTGCAGCAGGCTGTTTACTCTGAGGGGAGAAAAAAAAAAGGGTCAGTTTCTTCTGGGGCTTTAGGGCATAGTCACAGGGGAGGTGGTTTGTGTTGTTCCCCCCCCCCCCCCCCCCCCTTTTCCC
>NW_010973351.1:3132734-3147973 GCF_000737465.1 Haliaeetus leucocephalus
GGTTTTTTTTTTTCCCCCCCCCCCCCCCTCAGTCATTTGCACTTTAAGCAATACTAAGTATTTACAGACCTCTTCGTTGTGTGCTGTCTTTACATGGAGTAAAGATTTTCTTTGAATTGCTTTATGCAATTACCATGTGTATTGTTGCTCACTGGTGAGAAGTAATTTATTGCAGTAAAAAAAGATGTACTGTTGCTGCAAAGACATTTTGGAAAAAAGCATTAGGAGTATATGCTAGAGAATGCATGGTTGCTACGTTTAAAGTGTGCACTGTAGCCTGCCACGTCAGTTAGAGTTCTGCTAGTCTAACTTGGGTTGCACTTGGCCTGTGAAAGCAGTTCTGCTGCAGAGAGGAAGCCCCATTTTAGCTTGAGCTGTAGTTGTTGGGAAAGTTGTTTTGCAGATAAATTGCATCTGATACATAGGTTACATCTGGCTGTCCATGAACTAGTTGATCTGATTCTCTATGTGAAATGTTAATGAAGATGATTAATACAGGAATTAAGATGGGCATGGAGTTGCCCCAAAGCATGGTAACACAGCAGAGTGGAAGGGGGAGAGTAACTGCCTGGAGGAGGGTACTCGCAGAACTCTTTGTGAGTAGGTGTTAAGGCTGATCTTACTTGAAGATGGCTGTAAAAACCAGAAGTGTGTTAGCAAATATGATGATGCATTAGATTCACTGTTATGCAAGATGATAATTAGAGGAAGCTAGTATGAGAAATGATAAAACTAGGTCGAGGAAGGTGTACTGTAGTTCAGTTCTGGTATGGAGGAAGAGGGGAATGTTTGGAAAGGATAGGGAGGGAAGATCTGCTTGTTAGCATATTATAGGGTGATTGTCTTTTCCAGCAACTGTTATATTCATGGTTCAAATGTTACTCCAGTGCATTTTAGGATATATTTCAAATAGGGAAGTGCTGATGTCACTGCATGGGTCACTAGTATGGGTTTGTGTTGCTGTTCTCATCAATCATACATCCTCAGTTAGATATGTTTTTCTGAACAGTGCAAAGAAGAAATACCAGGTTCCAAGAAATTGGGTATTTATACTGTGGAGACTAAAATTGGGTAGGTTTGTGTGGTGGGGTTTTTTGTTTTGTTTTTGGTCTTGAACATGCCAGGGGAGAGGGAATAATATTACAGAACGGGAAAACTGTGCCCTTGTGCTTCATTTAGGTATTAATAAATGGTTCTAAATTGGCCACTAATTAATAGAGAATGAGAAAAAGAGAAATATATCTGACTTCTGAAGCAATGATGAGCTGGAACAGCTTTCCCTACCACCTAATTTTTTTATCTTCATTACTCTTGACCACCTGAAATAATTAAAATTCTGAGGATTGCTTGACCTGAGAGGTATTTTCCATTAATTCCTGTGGTTCCCATAAAGCTGTCTCCATCTTTGCTTACATACAAAAAAAAGTGTAAGAATACTACAGCATTAATTGCAAACATATTCTTCTGTCGGTGCAGCCTCAGATAGGTCTGAGAGACTGGTTAGCTTTAGTGCTGTAAATAACATAGCCTGCAAGTAGCAGGGTGTCACAGACTGTTCTCTCATCCAGTCAAAACTTTTTTTTTCTTTTCTGGTTATGAATATAGGAAAGCTGGAACTTCATTGCATGTAGCTTTAAAATAAGTTGATAACAATATTCTCGTATATATGTTATCAGTGTTGAGTAAAAGTTTGTTATAAATGTAGGGTAGCTGAGAACGCTGAAAGTCTTCTTTGTGGAAACATTTGTTCTATAATAGTTATCTTGACTTCTTTCCATAGTGGCCAGCGGCATGTCAGACTCTTGCACGCAACTTACACTTCACAGTCTATGGAAAGAAAAATGCTTCTACGAAGGTTTCTGATTCGGTATGTTTGTGCTTCTTTATGTCTTAAGTAACAGGTTAAATAATACACATAATGCTTGAGAGATGTGAAACAACCTGGTACTTGGCTTTTAGTGGAGTGTTGTGTTCAAGTACATAGTGAGATTGAGTTGCTGAAATGCATTGCTTTTTTTAATGATAGTTTCCACCCAAGGCAGTACATAACAGATGTAGCATTTGCTGCAAGAGTCTATTAAGAACATGAAACCTTTACTGCTTGTGTCTCCATGAAACTTAAGTTTGACCTACCTTGAAATATTTGTGATCATAACAAACTGATTTATTTTTCCAGATTTCTACACAATATCCAGTAGTGGACCATGAATTCGATGCAGTTGTTGTGGGTGCAGGAGGAGCAGGTCTGCGGGCTGCATTTGGTTTGTCAGAAGCTGGATTTAATACAGCATGTGTTACAAAGCTGTTTCCCACCAGATCTCATACCGTTGCTGCACAGGTGAGAAATGAGGTAGAACAAATGTTTAAAAAAATGCCTGCTGTCAGAAAGTTGATTTGAATATGCACACAAACATCGTGTTTCAAGGCCACACTTCCTTTTATAAATATTGCATATTTAGCTGAAACTACTTTGCAGGGCAATATATGTTTAGATTCTATTCAGTGCTTTTTCACTGCATTCAGTGTAACTTTGCAATTCATTGTGTTACACGAAACAGTACAAGATAAGAGTGAGTGTGAAATTGATAAATTGTGCAGGTTTTTCACAGCCACGTTAAATCTGACTTTACTGTATTTCTTGTACATGGAGGCATAAATGGTGTGTGACTTTTAACAGGAATGAGGAAATCCTACTAAGGCTGTACTTCAGTAATATAATTCCAGGAAAATGGATTTTCATTTTCAGGGAGGGATCAATGCTGCTCTGGGAAACATGGAGGATGATAACTGGAGGTGGCATTTCTACGACACAGTGAAAGGGTCTGATTGGCTGGGTGACCAGGATGCCATACACTACATGACCGAGCAAGCCCCAGCTGCGGTGATAGAGGTCAGACCCACTGGAATTGATGTTGGCTCTAAGTATTTATAACACAGACTAGCTTCCAAAGAGATGTCCTTACTAGGAACATGGTAAAATAACTTGTTGGATTGTTATGCACAAGAGTTTCTGATGTTTGTGTTTGGGTTCAACAGCTGGAAAACTATGGGATGCCTTTCAGCAGAACTGAAGAAGGAAAAATCTATCAGCGTGCATTTGGTGGACAGAGTCTTCAGTTTGGAAAAGGAGGACAGGCTCACAGATGCTGTTGTGTTGCAGACAGGACAGGACACTCGCTCTTACATACTCTGTATGGCAGGGTAAGCAGCTGTGAAGCAAACTTGGTTTGGGTTTTTGTATTTGCAATTGATGATGTTTGTTTTTTTTTCTTCCCCCTGGAGGTTGTGGGGGGGAACCACCCATGTGTAGCTCTTCACATATGAATGAGGAATCTTGGGGAATGATTGAGAACAATTCTGGATTTCCTTCCTTCGGCAAAGTGGAAGGATGTAGCCTAGGTGATGCTTGTTTTTTGTCAGGAGTATGCAGAAATAGAATAAATTGAAAGATCGTAATTATAATGGCTCTCGTGAAGACAATGAATGTTAATTAGTGTACACTGTTAGCTTTGTGGCCTGTAGTAGTTCTTAACTGTTAATACTTTTGCGTCTGTTAACTAGACCCAAAGACAATTTATGTAAACCTTCCCCAAAGAACTTCTTTCAAAAAATCTGACACAGCAGCATTGGGGAACCCTGAAAAAAGGTACAAGGCAGTGTTTGCTTTCACTCATCTTCAAACAGGGAGCAGGGAAAGCAAGAGGTATAAATGCATGGTGGTGTACTGTGCGTTTCTGAGCTTGCTCTATGGCAAGTAAGTGGCTGGTGTTCCAGTGTCTATTCCTATCAATTCTACAAACCATAACTAAAGAAAGGTTTGGTTATTTTAAAATAGTAGCGAGCTACTTGAAACCTGAAATTAAGTAGCTAGTAGCTAATGTTTTTTTATTTACTTAGTAGGTAGCTAATTGCTCTCCTTCAGGTTCACACTATATGTGCTGCTGCAGTATGAATGTTCAGTGCTGCCAAATGTTGGTCTGATCCTTGAGGGCATGAAAGAATGTTTGACTCTATGCCTGCTGCTTTTGCTGGTATACTAGGCTCCCGGAGATGCATTCTGCTTCTCTTCAAGAGGTTAAGTAAAATGTGCTTGTACATGCATCAAGCACTGCAGCTGACTAAAGTGTTGCCAAATGTAGAGGGAAATAACAAGTCTTGCTGACTAGTTATGACTTCTCAGAATTAAGTGGTTTGATAACTACTTGTGTCTCTTTAAGCTAGAATAGATTCATTAGCAAATTTTTATAAAGATTTGTGAGGAAACTGGCTTCCCTGAGAGTTGGTGGGAATGGTTTTTATCCTGATACAGCCTGTATGCATTGACAATTTTGAAGAGAGGTTACTTTGGTTTCTGGATTTTTCTTCAAGTTCCTTTTTTTATTTTCCTCCAGTCTCTAAGATACGATACAAGCTACTTCGTTGAGTATTTTGCCTTGGACCTACTTATGGAAAATGGAGAATGTCGTGGTGTTATTGCCCTTTGCATAGAAGATGGCACTATACATCGTTTTAGAGCAAAGAACACTGTCATTGCCACTGGGTAATGTAATGTTTATGTTGAAGGACAGAAACTTGAGTGTGCTACTAGTTGGAAGTCTGTGTGTTTGTACATGTATTTGAATCCACAGTGTAGAGATGCCGTGTTGGCTTGAAAAATGTAATTTACATGTTCATCTGCTTTCCCCACTTTGATCAAAAGTAATACAACTGAATTCAGTTGTTCCCTCTGAAAGAAGGCAGCTGTTACTTTTGTGAGCAAGTATAAATTTAATATGAGGTCTAACTTTGAATTCTAGAACAATGACTCAAAGGCGAAATGTGCAAGAGCAGTATGTGTGATCCAAATGGTCTGAGATTTTTAAAAAGTGCTGTTTAAAGCAGAGATTGTTGCAATGCTACCAATGTGTATATATCTGTAGGGTTCCGAGTTTCCTGTAGGAAACAACTTTCTTCAAAATTTGGGAGAATCTGTTACATTAAGATACCAAAATTGTAAGTCCGATTGTTGTAGGATGAAATTGTCGGATGAGTGTAACTTAACATTACTTGGTTGAAAAAGTTTGTATACCTTTATTAGAATGCTGTATGCATTAGATAGCAATAAACAGCAAAATTCCCTTATCTGTTTGTGTGACAGATATGTTTATAGAGCATAGCAAAATAATGGAGTTCGGTTGCCTCTATAATTTGGCTTTATTAAAGCTGAGGCTGTTTTTGTACTTGAGTACTTTGAGGTACATAATATGTAGATTGATACCTCTTCTGAGAGTTTGTCCTGAAATTGGGGGTATTTGCAGTGCTCAATAACATTGGAAGCTAACGTATTTGTTTTAGGCACAAGAATTCTCTTTTAATACCTAATTTTGGGCAACTAGGTTTTGAAATCTAGAAATATAAAATCAGGGCAGTGTTGAGGACTTAAACTATTGCTATATGCTATTTTTGATAAAACTGCTAAGTAATAGTTCAAATTGAGTTTAATGCTATTGGGTTGTATTGAGAGAACTTCCTGAAGTAACTTTTTCTGGCAAAAAGGTTTCTGATATTAACCTAACTATCCTGCTTTGGAACTGTTATTCTTTTTCTTGGACCTTCTGTCACCAGCTGTTTTTTAAATACAGTTGAGCATAACAGGACAATACCAATTTTCTTTTCTTTTATTTGAACTTAGTACAGGCAAAACTTGGGCATCTTGCTTATTAACCCTCTGCTCTATTTCTACTATTGTGCAAAGAGCATAGCTGAGTGGTATGTTCTGGTGATACTTTTTTGACTGCTAATTCTGTTAACTTTTGTGTCCTGTAGTGGGTACGGCCGCACTTACTTCAGTTGTACATCTGCTCATACTAGTACGGGTGATGGCACTGCTATGGTCACACGAGCTGGTCTTCCTTGCCAGGACTTAGAATTTGTACAGTTTCACCCTACAGGTACAGAATATGAAATAATACAACATCATTTTTAATGATTTGAACAGATTGGGGTTTTTGTGTTGTTTTAAAATGTGCTCAAATCAGTTTGCACTTTCTGCAGTGCAACTTTTCATTTGTTGCTTGTGACAGGTGTTCAGACTTGTCTGCAACTGCTGTGGAATATAAATCTGAGAGTAAGACACAATGAGAGAGATGTCTCAGCTGTTTTAATTTAAAGGCCAGTGTTAAATATTCTAAGTTGCTGTCTTTACCATACTAAGAGGTTTTATGAATTCCAAGTTGAAACCACTTCACCTCTTAAACTTACATTTCCTCTCGTCCTTAATATTTTGAAGAGTTTGATATTAGATACAGGAGCAACAGGATAGATGCAAACATTAAGGAGTTATATACCAGAATCTTTTGTGGAAGTGGGGTAGTTGAAGTAAAAGTATATATTTAGGACTGCAGTTTTATAGCAGAGGATCAGGATCTAAACTGTGGACAACAGAGGTCACACTAAAAAGTGAAGATCTGCTTTTTTGATTGTAGCTAAACAAATGCTGAGTTTTAACTTGTGATAAGTGGTGATTTTTTAATTGTTCACTTAGTTTTACAATGTTATCCTTGTTATGTCATAGAGATCCAATGTTCATTTGACTTAGCTAAGGTTTTTCTAGTCAAAGAAGCTTCATTACTTGTCTGAGAATTCCATAGCTTTTCACATAATTATCAAGTGCATGAATTGGTTAGCATTTTTGTTTTCTATGATGACCAGTGCTGAAGGCTGACAGGTAGGCCTTCCTTCTCTAAAGGAAAAGAAGACTTATTGAGTAGGCTTTGACATTCCACACGATTGGAAGCTGTCCTGTACTGCCTTAGCACAGGAGAAGGGGGAACAAAGATGAGCAGACTGGCCTTGAGATAATCAACTTCTGGTTTACTTAAAGATCTTGAACAAAGTAATTCCTGAAGGTCTACAAAATCTTTGTAAAAGTCTCCTTACCTATTGCTGGGTGCGGATCTCTTCTAGTTCTGATATTTTAGATACTGTGGGTGTTCCAAATCAACTTGCTCACCTTCCAGGAAGAGTGTTTGAAAGGAATAACAATACTTGTTTCTGAGCAGTCTTGAGTCTTGGGAGACAGTTACTAGTGATAGGATTAAGGTGGAATAAAATCTATCCCTGTGACTTGTTTGCGTTATTTTAAGGCAACCTTGTTTGTTCAGTCCTGGTCATCCTGATTATGAAGCTGTTGAGAGAATATCTCATTTAATGGTTATTTTCTTTCTTGACAGGTATCTATGGGGCTGGCTGCCTTATAACAGAAGGCTGTCGTGGAGAGGGAGGTATTCTAATTAACAGTCAAGGTGAAAGATTCATGGAGAGATACGCACCTGTTGCTAAGGATCTGGCTTCCAGGGATGTAGTATCTCGTTCTATGACCATAGAAATCCGTGAAGGAAGGTTAGTTAAATATTCGAACAAAGCTACAGAATGAATACTTAATCGTACTAGACTATATGTGGTACAATGTGATAAACACCTCATAATTCATGGGAGTGAGCTTTAATAACTGTTAGCTGAACACTGCATGCAGGGAAAAAAATTTGCTTGTTAATTCCTAATGATACTAAAAGGGAACGCAAGATGTTAGGAGTATCCTGTTTGAATTTGGTGCATCTAGAGACAGTTGCTCAAACAAGTTTAATGTATACGCTCTTAACTGCAAAAGTGGAAATAATTTGGTGCTCTGTTCTCTTGATTAATTATCTTCAATTCTTAGATATTTCTGCAGGGATATAGTGGTTTAAAGTCTGAAGTACTGTGAGTTATTCTGAAAAGAAAGCTGGGAGGCGAAAACTACATGTAAATTCTGACAGGTTCAACACTTTTCAAATATAGATTTGAAAATGAATAGATTCATTTTTGTCAGATAACCTTTGAAAAAATTAAAGTTAAAATTTTTCATAAATAAAACAAATTGGATTAGAAATATTACTGGTGTTTGCAGAATTCCTGTTTTGTATTCCAGTGTTGACTTGGGTTTTTTTGTGTTTTTTTTGTGGTAGGGGTTGTGGTCCTGAAAAAGACCATGTGTACTTGCAGTTGCATCACCTACCACCACAGCAGCTAGCAACCCGTCTCCCAGGAATTTCAGAAACAGCTATGATATTTGCTGGAGTCGATGTCACTAAAGAGCCTATTCCTGTTCTGCCTACTGTGCATTATAATATGGGAGGTATTCCTACTAACTACAAAGGACAGGTAAGTAATAGATCACTTTTAGGATTTTTTTTTTTTCCAGCCTGATAAAAGGAAATGCTTTTCCAAATACAAAAGCATTAACAATGTTTTTCATAAATGTAAGGATGCTGAGTAAGATTAGCTTAATAATAATATTATAATAATGATGTCAGAGTACTTAAAACACACAGTCTGGTTTGTTTTTGTCAGTAACTTGAAAGCCATGTTACAGCCCATCTGGAGATGAAGAAATGTCTAAAATGAAGTTACTGTCATGTCTGACAAGAATTCTCTTGTTTATCAAGTTGGTGATAATATATAGTTGAACAGGGATCAAACTAGGGCTCTATATTACAGTCTGTAACTGCAGTTAATGTATATTAATTCTCTGTACCTCATGTAATCTCTACACTAAAGCAGATTGCTTCAACTCATACTAATTAGAAGTCAATGTGATGGTGTCAGGTGAATTTTTCTGTTTCAGTGTGTTGTACTTGTTAATTTCTACTGTAAAATTTTGCCTTAGAAATGTGCGCAGATCAGACTTTCTTTCTGTGCTTTTCTGACTTGCAGAATTGTGATGAAGAGTACGTGGTTCTGTTTCATCAGCATAACTAAAGAAATCTTAGGTTTTACTGCCATCTGTATTTACATAGCATTGCTACTTATGCTTTAGAACTAAGGTATTTATTGGTTTAGAGTAGGAGAAAACTTCAGATTGCTGTGTTTCATCCTTACATGCACATGGCCTTTGCAAATAAGGAGGTTTGTTCTGTTATAAACTGTTTAAGAAATGAGTATTAATTGACTGTCTGAAATGATAGGTGATCACACATGTGAATGGTGAGGATAGAGTGGTACCTGGTTTATATGCTTGTGGGGAAGCAGCCTCTGCATCTGTCCATGGCGCAAATCGACTTGGAGCAAACTCACTTCTGGATTTGGTGGTCTTTGGCCGTGCTTGCGCCCTTACTATTGCAGAGACGTGCAAGCCTGGTAAGTCTCACTTCATTTTAGAGACATTTGCCTTTATGATTTCATTTCTGCCCAACAAAGAGTTGTTGCTACGTAATTAAAATTCAGAATGCTAGACATATACTCTTTCTTTGTTAGAAAAGGCAGAAATCAGTGTTTATGCTTTTTATAGGCATGTTCTTTGTGATGCAAATGCTTGTCACTAACATTTGCTTTGTGAGTTGATCTTCTTAAAACTGGAACTGGGTCAATGCTATTGGCAAAAACAGTTGAGATTTTTTCACAGACTAGCAAAACAGAATATTGAATTATGAAGACTGATTTCTCTACATGCTGCACTGCATCTTCTACATCAAAATGTATTATAGTGGAATTTGCTGCCACCTTGTTGATATATAAGGTGGACTGCATATGCAAATGATAAGAGACAGATACTAAAAATCATACCATCTCATCCCCTGTATGTGGATTATCACTGCTGAATGTTATTTTTAAATAATCTGGTTCAGCAACAGTTAGTGAGCTGAAAAAACCCCCCACCCAACCAAAAAAATACTGTGAGAGGCAGTTATATTGCCAGAGCAGCTGAAGTCCAGAAGTAGTCATCTGTTTTCTCATTGCTTAATGTCCAAATTAATAAGACTGTTTGGTTTTTTTCAGTCTGACTGTGCACAAGGTACACAGAGTAATGGTTCTTGATGGAACCAGCTTGGATCTAGCAATGCCAATTGGCTCTGTCTTTGTGCAAACACTTATTTGGATCAGTCTTTCTGTGACTCCTTTGAGTTTGAAGTTGCAGGAGGGTTTTTATTAGTCTGAATGCAAAGCTACATGAGAGATGAAG
This sequence comes from Haliaeetus leucocephalus, assembly GCF_000737465.1. Classification (NCBI taxonomy): domain Eukaryota; kingdom Metazoa; phylum Chordata; class Aves; order Accipitriformes; family Accipitridae; genus Haliaeetus; species Haliaeetus leucocephalus. Next base: position 3,142,714 of record NW_010973351.1, read on the forward strand.
TGTGCTGGTAAGATGCTGTGTTTGGTTTGTTACCCAGTAACAGATGGGTTCCAGTATTGAAGGCAAGATGCAGAGCTCATGTAACTGCCAAGCTTATTGACTGGTCCCTGGTCCCTTAATGGGCCCAAGAGAGTGTGGGAGGTCTGGGGGTGAGGAGACAAAGTATTAAGGGAAGGTGGTAAGGAGTCACGAGCATAAGCTTATTCTATAGTCAGCATCAAGTACTGTTTTTAAGGAATTAACAGCAGAATTTAGCCAAACCTATAAATTCCCTACTGTCACAGGAAAGAATGTGATTCATGTATTCCACTGAGAACTCTATTTCTAAGTGTAAGGATACTATTGGTGGGAGTTCAGGAAAATTACAGTTAACCTGTACCTCAGAGGAAGAAAATAGATTCTGTTTTAGTCAAATATGACTTTTAATAGTTGCTAGTCCATGAAACTGACAGAAACCAAAACCAGTCACCTACTAAACTTACTGAAATTTTCTTATTAGGAGAGCCAGTTCCCTCCATTAAACCAAATGCCGGTGAAGAGTCAGTTGCTAATCTTGACAAATTAAGATTTGCTAATGGAACTGTAAGAACTTCAGAAGTGCGACTTAACATGCAGAAGGTAAGCCTGGTGAAGCTCTCAAGTATGAGGTGCGAGAAGCTGCAAGCAACAGGGGGCTTGGTCCCTTTGCGAAGTACACTTCAGGATTTGCTTTGCAGAAGTAAAAAGCAGTGTGAGAAGATTGGCTGTGCGCAGTAAAGGCTGTATCAGTTTTGTTAGTTTCTTCTTCCCTTCGTGGCTATTCCTCTTGCATAGTTTACCCACTGTATAATAGAGCAGGGTTTCCTCTAGGATGAGCAGAAGAATGTTTTTTCTTCAGGCTGCAGATGTGTTTGAAGTCAAAACAGCTCTGTATCAAGCTGTTGGAACTAATGAAGTCATGGGATATTACGCATATGTGGCATATGAAACTGATTTTGTTTTACTGTCTTGCAGACAATGCAAAACCATGCTGCTGTATTTCGTACTGGTTCTGTACTCCAAGAAGGCTGTGAAAAACTTAGCCAAATTTATAGTGATCTGGCTCACCTAAAGACATTTGACAGAGGTAATTTGATAGCAAACAATCCACCTTGGCCAGAGTACTCTCTGGGAAAACTGTTGTGTTTTGTGGTGGTTTTTTTTTCTTTCTGTAAACCTTCTTATGTGTTTCTTGAAACTTTGGCTAAAGACTGACCACTTTGAACCTTTCAAAATATTTTGTAGAGCCCTACTTGCCAAACATGGTAATCAGTAATGTATTAGATCTTACTGGTTGTTTTCTGACTGCATACTCTTTCAAAGAAGCAGAGACTGAAATCAGATTTAACTGTATAAGGTACTAACTGCTGTTCTTTCATAACATGATATGAAGTTGTTCACATACTAAGATGAACTTTGTAAGTGTCATCCGAAAAGACCAGGGAGTTGCAAAAAGATAAAGACTATTCATAGGCCAAACACTTCAGTTTTCACTCTTCAGCTGAGCAGGTAGTGCTGCATACAGATACTGGCATATCTTGCAGTGTATCTTAGGAGAACTTGGTTAATTAAGTACAACTGGTGAGGTACCTTTTTGTCCACTCACATGTATTTCTCTCCAACTACTGCTAGTTGACATGTATCCTAACACTGAAAGTAGAACTGGCTTTCTTGGACAGCTCTCACCAAGCATCAAGATAAGTGTTAAAATAACTTAGAATGTAGGGATCAAAATGAAGATACATTCATGTAAGTGAACTTGGGTCACCTTGGAGATACTTAAATGAAGAAGAACCTTGTATAACTAGCAGGTTGGTTTGTTTCTGAGGGTGGGAAGGAAGGGAAAGCCCTGTTGTCTGGATCTGCTAGGGATCTACTTAAAGAGCTACCACGTAGCCAGATCTTGTGATCCCAAATGAGGTATGGGGACTGAGTTTTAGGTATGGTATAAAGCAGGCAAGAATCCATGGTGTAATTTTGTCTCAGCAGTACACACGCAGCAGGGACACCTGGTAGAACTACTGAATTTTTCTAAGATTCATTATGACTGTTAGGGTGTAGGAATTGTTACTGAGCCTTGCAGGCAATAGCAAGTAATTCAGTACTGCAGAGTACTGTGACTGCAGTAGGTGGAGCATTGGCTAGTTCGATTCCAAGTATCAGCAATAGGACACAAACTGAGGAATAACTTGTTTGTAGAACATCTTCCATAGTATTTTAATATCTTACTAGGTATTGTGTGGAACACTGACTTGGTGGAGACCCTGGAACTGCAAAACCTGATGCTTTGTGCTCTACAAACCATTTATGGTGCTGAAGCTCGCAAAGAATCCCGGGGTGCTCATGCCAGAGAGGACTATAAGGTACAAACATTTTCTGTGACCTGGATGTAGGATTGAATTTTCTTGTTATGTGTCCTCAGATGGATTATTTAAAAGTTGTAATTTCTTCAAAGTACAGTCTTTAGAGTCTTGAGTTAAGACTAGTGTAGTATTTGTTTGGGGTCACATCTGTTCAATTTTATCTGTTCTTATTTGTTACGTAAAAATGACTGATGCATGCAACATTGGGTGACAGTCTTGAGAGAAGAGTTGTTCATCTTGTTGTTCAGATGCGTGCATCTGAATGATTAGAGAGGTCTAAACCAGGACTATAGTAATAATAAGGTCATGAATGCATAAACAGGACTTCAAGCAGAGTAATTGTCCTATGCAGGGAACATTACCTTAAAGCCCTTGTTAAGCCTCAGTATTTAAGATTTGACATAGGTAGTGTTAAGATAAAGCTTGCTGGCTATTAGGAGACACATTGTATTACAGTTGTAATTGGAATGCAACTAATCATGAGGTTGTAAAGTGATTTGCAGATGTAATTTCTGGTCTATACCAACCTAATTTTCTCCTTAGTTAAGGATAGATGAGTTTGACTATTCTAAGCCGCTCCAAGGCCAACAGCGGAAGCCATTTGAAGAGCACTGGAGAAAGCACACGCTTTCATATGTGGACATCCCATCTGGGAAGGTATGTTGAGCCTGATGCTTGAGGGTCTTTCTCACGGTCGATAGATAGCTGCTTTCATACACAGCTCTTGATATCATGATAATACTGCAAATGATTGTCACCATCTGAGGTACCTGGTACAGTTTAGTGTACTTAGAGCAAGTACACTAATGTGGGAGAAGTTACTATTGATCTTTGGGAAATGTCTTTGCAATCTGAGCTGGAATTGTTTTTCCCCTTGCATTGGGCTAGTTCAAAAGCTTTTTTCTTTTCCTCTGATGGTGGCAAACCCCGTTGTTGGTGTTTAGCATAAAGTTTTTGTGGTATTTCAAAGATAGAACTGAAATCTGACCCTATACAAATCTTGAGTGTTTTTGGGTTTTTTTTTGTCCCATACTATGAATCCTCTTTGTTTCCTCTCCCAGTTTCAGCTTCCTTGAACCTAGTTTGAGGACAAGTGAGAACGCTTCGCTTCCTGAATAGCTGCTGAGGATGGAAAGATAGAGTGACATAGTTCTGTCTCCTAACTGACCATTTGGTTCTCTATCTCCCAAGACTTTCCTAGCTTAAAGAACTAGGAACTAGCAATCTTAGCCAAAACTTTACTTTTGTCTGAAAGGCCTTTTTTAAAGTAGTAGTCTTCTGATACCATTTCTGGTCAGGCTTTGCTTCTAAGGAATCAGTCAGTGGTAACTTGGGAGAACTTAAATGTTCTTTGTAGGTTACTAACTTCATTTTCTATGGAAGGAAAATAATGGAGAAATTACCTTAACATCAATGCAGTTGTTCAGTTATCTGTGTTATTTGGTCATTCTTGTTAGCTAGGCTGTCTTGTTTAGATAGAAGATGTTTGTCTTGAAGTTCTTTGTTCTCTTTTACTTTAGGTTACCTTGAAATACAGACCTGTGATTGACAGAACTTTGAATGAAGAAGACTGCTCAACTGTCCCACCTGCTATTCGCTCATACTAGTAACTTACATTTAACTTGCAGTCCCCTCCCAGAGGTGGTTAGTGTATATAGGCATAGCACAAGCAAATCAAAATAGTACTGTCACTCTGAATTAATGGAAAATGCTGACTAAACTTTTCTCCAGCTTGTGTTCTGCTGTGGCTTACTGTACAGTTATGAAAACAGAATGCAGGATGGCTTATGTTCTTTCACCCATCTGTCAAAACTGACAGGGAAAACACAGAATGTGTCTAAATAAAATGATTGGAAGTCTTGTATTAGTTTGAATGTGCTGTTATGTATATAATTACAGTGCTTTTATTTTGAATGTATAATTATTTCCATATTTTAAGAACAAGAAATGCATTGCAATAGTTTTTGATAAGATTGAGATGCTGAGTTTTATGATATGGGGACTTAAAATTGTCATAATTGCTGACTCTAAGTAACATGAAAGAAAAGGAGATGATGCACTAGTAATTACAACTTTATTATTTCTAAAGCTAAAATTGTCATATTGTTTTATTGAAAGAAACAAGATACTTGTACTCCAGTTACTTCTTCCAAAATATACCATGAACAGAATATATTCTTAATAGCTAATCTCTGCTATCTCTGGAACTGCTGAAGCCACTTTAGTGGTGTATCATGTGTGTGTATTTCTTCGACTGTCTTTTCTCTTAGAGGAGCCAAGGGCAGTTTTGCAGAAGACTTACCTAAGTGTTAAAGCTTACCTGGCTTGAACTTAATGTGCTTTAATGGCAAGATGTAACTTCTAAGGCATCAATACAGCAGTTTCTAGCAGCGTTTGTGTGAAAAACTCCCCATTCTTGGAGGACTGAAGTGTAATTCAATGCACTGTTTAATTTTTGACCATTTTTTTGTTTTCTCAACTGCTGACTGTTGGCTGCTGTTGGTGAAACTGGACTGTTGCTGGCTGTGGTTGGAAAAATTGAATGCACCATCTTTCAATCTGGCAGCAGTGTTTCTTTACCTTACACCAGGGAGTGGGGACTGGACTCTGAGAAACGAAGCACTACCCTGGCATGGGCTGGAAGGGAAAAGGGCCCTGACTGTTGTTAAGGGGGGCGGAAGTAAGGTTCCATCCATCTTTATTGTAATCTTGTTAAAGCAGAATAAACTAACGCCATTCTCTCCCTCGTCCACCAGTTGCTGTTCCGGGCCTTCGCCCAGGGGGGCGGCTTTTCCTCACACCGCCTGGGGGCGGGAAGGGCGCGAGGGGCGGGGCTCAGCCCGGCCGCTGCGCATGCGCCGCCGCGCGGTCCCGCCCCC
>NW_010973351.1:3148017-3148258 GCF_000737465.1 Haliaeetus leucocephalus
GCCGCCGCGGCGGTTGTCCGGCAGCAGCCGATTGGCGCGGAGGAGCCGCTACGGTGATGGACGCCCGTACCGCCTTGACGTTCGTCCGGGGTGGGCCCGCTCTCTCTCTCTCACTCTCTCTCCCCTCCCCGCGGCCGGCCCCCCCACCCTCCCCCGGGCGGTAACTCCCCGCCGCCGTCACCATGCACCGCTCACTCCGCGCCTGCCGCCGCCTCGGCTGCTCCGCCGGCTTCCTCGCCCG
>NW_010973351.1:3148281-3166853 GCF_000737465.1 Haliaeetus leucocephalus
CCCGCCGCTGCGCTCCGCCATGGTGAGCGCCCCGACGGGGGTGGGGGGGGGGGGGGCGGTGACCTCTAACTGCCACAGCCAGCCGTTGCCGCCGTGACTCCTCCCCCTTGCGCCCGCCGGCGCTCGCGCCCCTCCGTCCGCCGCCGGAGGGGGGAGAGGCCGGGGAGCCGGCGCCCGCGCGCTGCCTGAGGGAATGGCGGGCACCGGGGGCTTCAGCCCTAACCCCGCCATCCCCTGCCGAGCTTCCGCGGCTCTTTCCCTTCTTCCGCTGGGGCCGGGGCCCGTCCCCGCCCGGCGGCGGAGTGCGCGGTGAGGGCCGGGGCCCGGCTGGGTCCCCGCTGAGGCAGCGCTTGGCGCAGAGGAGGTGTTTGCTCCCAGGGACGGGCTGGTGGGTGTTCGCGGCGGCCGGCTGTCCCGGTGCGCTGCCCCGGGGGATGGAGATTGGCGTCGTGAACACGGCCGTCAGCTGCCTCGGTATGGCCGCGGAGGGAAGAGGTGGCATCCGACCGGGTAGGCGGGAAAGGTGTTGCTGCAGGGCCTGCTGTGACAGAGCTGCGGCATCCAGCAGCTTCTCCCTTGGAAATTTCAGGCCCTTTCTTAGAGCCGTTGAGGTACAGACAAGACAGAGCTGTGTCCTCGCAGAAGTGGGGCTCTCTGGAAAATCTTTGGGGCTGCCTGAAAACTAGGGGGCTTTCAGCTGAGAACTGCCTGTGAATTCTAGCGGGCATCCTCAGCTGTTCAAGCGCGGTCAGTTGGCTGTCAGGCTGGAACGTGAGTGGAACTTGTTTATTCCACGTGGCTCAAGGCAGAAACGAAAATGCTGTTTGCATTAGGCACTCTGAACCTCAGTACGAACAGCTGGGGTGTTGCACGGAAGCCTTAGACGCGAATGCGTCTCTGTAAGTTCGCTCCTTAAAACAGGGAGGTAATTTAGACTGTCAGAAGAATTTCCGCAGAAAGTGGGGTGTCTAGGATTCTATTAATTCATTCGTTTACTAAAGTAGTTAGTAAATTTTACTAGGACGGTTTCCAATCTGTGAAACTAAGGTGTAGAAAACAGCATTTAAAAGAACAGGCTTCCCAGTGAGTGAATAAACTGCATGGTGAATGAAATGTACCTGTATAAGAAAACTGGTGTCGGAGCAGACTATGTAACTCAAACCGTTGGCCTGTCAGATGGTTCCCTCTTTTATTTTTCTGTTTGGTATCATCCAAGAAAGACATTGTAGGTCATGGCCTTCATGTACTTGCTGAAGACCCGGTATTTATGAAAGGCTGCCATCTTACAAAAAACATGTGTTTTGATCTTTGCTGGTCAGAAATATGACTTGTCCTGTAAATAGGCGTTATTAATTGTTTGGGTTTAAATAACAGCCATAGTTAGAGCAAAATGTCCCTCAATGAATTTGGAACTCAAGCAGCTGTTGAATTTTTACAGGAAAACTTTATATGTTTTTATTCCAAGGCAACCACCAAAAAATGTACCAACCAGTATTTAAATATAACCCCACCACCACCACCACTTTTTGATGTATGTAGAGATTTTTCAGCAAGAGTTGCTTTGGAACATGTCACGTAGACACAACCAACTGTGCATGTTGTCCTACGGTATGACTATTGTGTTGCCTTAACTTAAGAGCTAAATTGCACAAGATGTTTTAAATGGAGTTGTGGTCATAATGGTCCTTCTTCAGCTGAATGTTGTGAAATATTTGGTTTTGGTTTCTAAAGAGTAAATTTCAGAATTTGTGACTCGATATTATAAAGGAGAAATGATGCTTAAAAATGGAAATGTTCTTCATCTGGTAGAGGAGAGCAGTTGAACACAAATTCCATTTTCTGCTGGCCTTGAAAGATTGGTTTTACTGTGCTAACAATGATGATTCTTTGAATTGAAATACTTATATCCAAAAGTTGCTGCATCCTTAAATCAGAATGTAATTTTCCACGGGAAGCATTATTGCAGCAGTACTGCCCTGTGAATCTCTCCAGCGTGTTGTGGTGCAATCAGTTCTAGCTGATTAGTTCCCTGCACCAAGGCAAGAGTACAGTTATATTTGCCTATGGAACCTTTGGACTATGGGTTCTTGGGCTTTTGGAGGGCAGAGCGCACTTTGTCAGGACTCAAAAAAAAAAAAAACCCAAACATATATAGGTTTGTTTTGTAAAGGTGAGGAATAGTAGTTCTGAGCTGAGACTTGCTGTGGCCATGATAGAAACTAAGTGAGCATAGGAGTTTGCCGTAGCCTGTGGCAGAGTTGCTAGGTCTCCTTTTGGCTTCTGTGGCCCGCTGGTGGGGGAGTAGAGGGTTCACACAAGTGTGCTGCTCTTGTGTCATTTTACAGCAGGTTCCCTAGGTCAGGGAGTGACTGCAGAAAGAGCTTTAGGTAGGGGAACTGGGATCTTTGGCTCATAAAGCCGCTCAAGAGGGTGAATTCTGTCTAAGGAGTGGAGGAAGCAGGGTTTTTACATAAAAATTCAGACAGTGACTTCTGTAGGCTGCTACATTAGTCTGAAGGTAATGTTGAAGTTTAGTTTAGTATGTATGAAAAATATCACTTTGCTTTTTTACCTAATGTCACTTGTTACTCTATTAATCAGCAAATGACATTCAGCTTAGAGCACCTTACCCCATTAACTTTATTGGACCTTGTGAATGTGTGTAACGTGGAATTGGCTAGGAGTGTAATTTTTTTTTTTAATAGTAGGAGTTCATTGTTAAAAGGTACTTGTACGAGAAGGTACTGATCCTATTTATCTTTGTTTCATCATTGTTGATATTGGGATTATGTAAGTTTGAGGAATGAGTTGTGCAACTGCTAGCTTTTTTGTCTAAAAGGTTACAGGTAGTTTAATTTTTTTATATTGTTTGAGTGTGGATACTTTCAGTGATTGAACCACTGATGAGATCAAGAGCTGAGCTTGGAACTGAATTGGTTCTGCTTATCCAGCTCTAGGGAAAGCTTGACATTGTCTGCCTACTCAAGGCGTCCAAATACTAAAAGCAGGGATTTCAAAGACCATGCATCAGTGATCCCTACTGTTGGAATATTAATATGTGCACGTGTACAGTAAGACCCACAAGCATCCCTATTCTTTTGGTAGTAAGATGCTAAAGAAGCGTTGACTATGTTCTGTTTATTGTTAGCATGTAAATGAATGCTAAGTGACTAAAATTGGATAAAGAGGATTAAAGAACGTAAGGGTGGCATACTGGTCCACACTAAGCTTTGTATTCTTATGGGGTCAGTGTCTGGAAGAGCATCAGCCAAAACACAAGGTGTGGGGAGCAGGACAGCAATGCGAGAGCTAACCCTTGCTGTTTGTGAGCTGGGCTGCAGTTTCTTTTGGGTCACACACACCACCGACTCTGCAAGAGTGCCCTAAGCAAGCGGGGCTGGTGTCTCTGGTATGCGACTGCTGGAGTACCTGATGGCAGAGCATCTCCACCTGGCTGGGAACGCTGCTTAGGACAGTGAAAAGGCTGGAACACCACCACCGCCTGCAGCTTGCCATCCGTGGTGATGCGGACGGACCTGGGCAGGCTGCTGCAGAGAGTCAGTGTTGCTGAAGAGGCTGTTCTGGCCAATACCCAGTTGTGCTTCTGTCCAAGAAGACTGAGACTCACCAAGCAAGGAGCAAGTAAAATGGATGAAGAAAAGAGAGGAATGGTCTGCCTTCAGAAGTGGACACCTAGGGAAGAGTAAGAACTGTGCAAACATGTATGATGCTTTCCTCTTATTCTGACCCAGGCTCTTCATTTTCACATCAGAGGATTTCCTGAGTCTGTGGTTTGTATGATAACCCAATTTAGATCTTTCTTCTGAGTGCTTATCTTGCTTTCCCTCAACTCGTGTGGGCTTCTTGTATCCACAGCATCAGCTGGCAAGGAGTTTCATCAGTCTGCCACTTGTGTGAAGAGCTGCTTCCTCTTCCTTGCTTTGAACCTGACTCCTGCTAGCTTAATGTTACGGTTCCTGTTTCTTGGAAGAGACAGTGAGCAGCTAATACCCATCACCCGTCTACTGATGCTTTTATTGACCTCAGTTTTCCTTCAGTCCCCAAGTTGTCTCTTTTCTGAACAAGAAAGTCAGTTGTCTTAAGAAATCTGTTCCTTACCTTTCATCAACTTTAGTGCCTTCCTTTGAACTGTTCCAATAATACGCTTTTTGGGGATGAAAGAACCAAATCTGCACAAGGACTAAAGAGTGTAGATGAACTGTGGTGGCACAACAGTGTTTCTTTTTGTATCCTCTGTTTTTCTTAATAGTTCCTAACATTTGATTTTCTTCTTTCACTGCACTGCAACACTGACTTGATGCTCTGATAAAGCTTGCCCAAGGACTCACCCCTGAGGGTCATGGTTAGGTCAGAGCCCAGCATTCTATATGTATATACCCTACCTATGGAGCTGGGATTGTTTTACTCTATCTATGATTAAGAATTACAAAAGACTTCTTCCCCTTCCTGAAGACTCTGCAAGAAGGTAATCTCTTCTTCTGGGGAAGGATGAACACCTTTCTCACAGAAAATTGGGACTTTGCTGACCAAGGCGTGGGGAGAGGAAGAGTAAACTGCTCCTGTTTCCTGTCCGCTCCCATAATCTTTGTAGAGCTGCATGTGAATGTGATCACATCATCACAAATGAATGGGTTGTTTCACAAAAAGTAAAAAAAATTACTTTTTAGTTGGTGTATGTCAGCTAAAATTAACTTACCTCTGGCCATGTTAGATAATAATAAATGCTAGGTGTATATGTGATACAGAAATACTGCCTTACAAAAATATTGCACAAAATATACCTAGATGCAGTTTCTTTGTGTTGCACAGCTAGGGCAACTGTGTTGCTGGTTTATTAGACTTAAGAAGGTAATTAATTGTCAGTAACTCAGTACTGGATTAGTCAGTTGCTCCCTTCAGTGTTTTATGTCTCATGTCCAGTGTGGATTTCAAACAGGGATTCTGTTACATGTATGTTGACTGGGTGGATGCTGCCTGAATTCTTACTGTGCTAGTTCTTCAGTTTGGTTTTAATAAAACACCAGTTCCATAAATTCTAAGATAAGTTACTAATTCTTCGAAAAGAAGAAACCGAGTCTTTCGTCAGGATGATGTGTTTTGTACAGCGGGCAGCCAAGGTCTTAACTCTTGCAGTGCTCCCTTTCACCAGTGGGTCTGCTAGGCTACGCAGTGTAATTAGTTGTGACTTTTAGTGAGACAGGTGCTCAAACTAGAGAAGTGTCTTTGAAGATATAATTAGAAGAATACCTATGACTAGCTGCGTGTCTTTGTTCTGTTTTTTTCCTCCTTGCACGTTTTTTCTTAACTGTATCTGCTTTCAAAAAGGATGTGCTGTTTACCAATGTTTGAAATGCCTTTTTTTCCTTTTCCATAGTCCACTCAAGAGGCTTTTAGGATAGAATATGATACCTTTGGTGAACTGAAGGTCCCAAGTGACAAATACTACGGTGCCCAGACTGTAAGATCTACAATGAACTTCAAGATTGGAGGTGTTTCAGAAAGAATGCCAGTAAGTAATTGAAAGCTCTGTTCGTTTCTTGTCTTTAAGTATGTTTTGGATGTGAGACTGAATACCTTCTTCTTAGACTTTTGCTGGGAGTATGAGCAACTTTGAATTTTAATTAAAGTTAAAAATTCCTTGGCAAGATATTGTTCTGTGTTAGAAATACTTTTTGTTTTATTTAAATAAATTGAATGTTGCTTTTGAATAATTATTTTACTGTGTTGCTTCACTTTTTTTAACAACGGGGATGAATAGAAATCTATCTTTAATTTTTCTGAGGACAAAAGACTGAATGGAATAGTTTGTTTGCTATAGCTTTATGTAGTTTGTTGTTGAAGATGTTTAGTGTAGCGTGAGTTGATATGAAGTTACTTTTTCATGTGTAGCTGTGCATAGAGCATTAGTGTGCACCCGCTTTGTCTTGCACTGGCTTTCTACGTGCTGAAACGTGTGTTGGTTTGCCTTCAAAAAGGCTGTTTTAGAAATAGAAACAGTTCTCCTTTTCCGTTCATTTTAATGCTTGTAATCTGTTTTGATACACAAAGCATACCTGGACTTAGTACACAGCTCATCCTTTCTTTCTCCTTTCTGTACTGTTTGGATAAATGTTTCTGTTAATGGGACCATAGGTCATGTGATCTGATTGCTCTTTGGTTTGGTTGATGGACTACTGCTGTATTTAAGTTCAGAAAGAGTTTGGTTTAGAGCTAGACCTGTGCTATAGGTTCCTAAAATGTCCTTTGGGGAAGAAAAATTACATATTTAAACTTACTTTTGTGTCTCAGGTTCAAGTTATAAGGGCTTTTGGCATCTTGAAGAGAGCAGCTGCTGAAGTAAATCAAGATTATGGTCTCGACCCAAAGATTGCTAATGCTATCGTAAAGGCGGCAAATGAGGTAGGAACAAACTGTTCAAAATACTAGAACTGCCATTGTATTTTTGTTAAGCTTTTCACCTCTTGCGTTTCTCAAGTTGCCAGAGGAAGGCATTTATTGTTAGTAAATTTTGTTTTTCAGGTTGAGAAATAATTTACTTTATATAATTACTATTTTACTTCTTACATTTATAGAAATGATAGAATGTTCAAATACATTTTGATACTTAAATTATAAAAAGAATGTAATTTTTCCCCTCTATTAAGACTACTCATTACTTGCATAGTGTTGACTCTTACCAGCTGAACAGTATAAAAATATCTAGGAGGGGAGTGGAATCTCTGTTCATTCAGCTAATGTGAAGTCTGACATGCCAAGCAAAGCCTTTTCGTTTTGGAAGTCTCCAATCTCTTAAGCAATTGCGTCTTGGTAATGTGAAGACCATCTGCAATCTGAAAAGTTCCTCTGTTATTAGTCTATTTCCTCTTCAGACTTAAGCTTACTAGTAAATCTGTGCTCTTGAAGTATCACTTTTATAGCTAAAGAGGACACGATGTGACATGCAGGCATCTCTTTCTCAGGATAAACGCCACCAAAGTGCACAGAGTTGTGAATGACCATTATTTGAGGTATGGTAATACCAGGTGTGTTGCTTTGTGTAAATCAATAGATACATTTATCTAGAAGCATTGTTTTACAGAGCTTTCTTCTTCTGACTAGCTTCAAAATATTTCAGTGTTTGTAGAAGACCTTATCCTCTCTCTACCAGCTGTAGCACCGTAAGTCCCAAGAGCTCTGGAGAATTCCAGAATATGTGCAGTCTCTTCTTGTGGTTTCTAGGGTTCTCCTCGTTAAAGGTGGATCAGAAGTTTTGGTGGCTAAATGCTGCTTAGTTTAGGTTCATGGGTTCTGGAAGTTGTTTGGGACTTTTTTGTGTTTTAGAAACACCCCTGCAGTACTATCCTTTCCCTTACCTCTGAAATAATTTTCTAATATAACTGAAAGAGATACGGCAAGGAATCAAGTTACTCTCGGAGGTGGGAACTTTGCCCCTGTATAAGATGGGAAATACATAAGATCCTTTCCTGAAAAGCATGATGTTGTTGTGGTTTAACCCCAGCCAGCAGCTAAGCACCACACAGCCGCTTGCTCACTTCCTCCCACCCCCAGTGAGATGGGGGAGAGAATGGGAAGGAGAAAGGTAAAAGTCATGGATTGAGATAAGAACAGTTTAATAGAACAGAAAGGAAGAAAATAATAATGATAATAATAATAATAATATTATGACAATAACAATAATAAAAGAATTGGAATATACAAAACAAGTGGTGCACAATGCAATTGCTCACTACTTACCAACCAATGCCCAGTCAGCTCCTGAGCAGCAATCCACTCCCAGGCCAGCTGCCCCCAGTTTATATACTAGGCATGCCATCACATGATATGGAATATTTCTTTGGCCACTTTGGGTCAGCTGTCCTGGCTGTGTCCCCTCCCAGCTTCTTGTACCCCTCCAGCCTTCTTGCTGGCTGAGCATGAGAAGCTGAAAAATCCTTGACTTAGTCTAAATATTACTTAGCAACAACTGAAAACATCAGTGTGTTATCAACATTCTTCTCATACTGAGTCCAAGACATAACACTATACTAGCTACTAGGAAGAAAATTAACTCTTCCCCAGCTGAAACCAGGACACATGATTCCAGGAGGAGTGATGTATCTTGATAATCTGGAGATAGTTATCTAGGCTCCGAGTTGTGACAACAGATCCTTTGCTTTGCGTTCTCGACTTTTCTGAGGCTAATATGCGTGGGGGTGATACTTCTGAGCACAGATTTTGATGCTATCACAAAGACACATTTTGAAAAATCTGTAAATGCATATAAGGTTCGGCAGGCTCAAAAAAATACAGATCAAACAGGACAGTATTTGTACCTGTTGTTCTGTTTTGATTTGAGATGGTAGTTGTCATAGCCTACCTACAGAAGATGTAAGTTGGTATAGCCATTTTTTGCTGATCAGGACTTTGTTCCCCTGGGTAATCAGCAAGTCAATACCTGTGAATCTTTTTAAGTCCATGTGATGCTCTTACTTGTTTATATGTGTAACATACTCAGTCACACTTGAGGTACAGTAAAGACAGTCACAGGTCCCTTATAGGCACCTCTCAATTTAAAGCCATGTAGGTCCGGGGCAGTATTAGGGAAAGCAGAACTTACAGGAAGAAGGTGTTTGATACCAGCAACCATCTGCCCACTCATTTTGTTGATGCAAAATATGATGTCTACGGGTGTAAGAGGTGTGGAACTTCCTGGTATGAAATTTATTTCTGGAGACATTTCAGAGTCCAATTATACAAATACCATGTACTGCATGTGCATGACAGATGGCCTTTGGCAAAAACACCTCTTCTGGGGGACTATTTCCCATAAGGAATGGACTTCTGAATGCCTCTAATTCAAATTGTTATATAGTTGTGATCAGTGTTCACGATGAAACTGTGCTGCTGTTGAACTTGATTTCCTAGGAGAAAGCAGTGCACCCATGCTGATCAGGAGTTGGTAAACAGATAAGCACTGTCTGAAAACTGATGTTTCTGACACCCAAAGGATGGTCATGACCCAAGGAGACATAACACTGAGTCAGTACCCTGAAGCACCTTATGTGCTCTGCTTGAGAAACTATTTAAGGTATTTTCCTTCCCCAGGAGATCTTACTGACCTGAACAAATAACTGTGGAAGGGAGAACCAGCACATACTACCTCTGTTCCTACCCAGGAGGATTAGAATCCAAATTGCTTTAAAATTTGGGAAGGGGAGGGATGTTTTTGAACTTATACAATCATCTGCATTGTTTGGGAAACAAAAGATACAACCTAAAAGACCTTTTAAAAATAGTTTATTTCTATGACTGTAGAACATGAAATCAAATTTTATATTTCTCTTGTGTTTCAGAATTCAGCATCTTCAAAAGGCATAGCAAAAGTTTTTTGCCCTTTTAATATCTAGTATTACATCAAATTCTCAATTATTCTGGTATAAATTCACAATTGTGTGTATATTTACAAATATAATGGAGAACATTATTTGAATTATAGCTATAAAATTCTCAAGTTTATACTTTTTAATTGTTTTTGTTCCAGTAGAACAACTTTTCTCTCTCTTTTTCCATTATAGGTAGCTGAAGGAAAATTAAATGATCACTTTCCATTGGTGGTGTGGCAGACTGGTTCTGGAACTCAGACCAATATGAATGTCAATGAAGTCATCAGCAATAGAGCCATTGAGATAATGGGGGGCAAACTGGGGAGCAAAACCCCAGTACATCCGAATGATCATGTTAACAAAAGCCAGGTCACTATACTTGCATTATACTTCTTTTAATGTCAAAAGTATTTTTTTGGGAATTGTGAATTTTGAATTGTCTTACAGCACTGTTTAGATCTAAAAAAAAAAGGGGGGGGGGATTTTTTTGTACAGCTTTGGAAACAATTTTCCAGGTTTTACAGTTTAAATGAACTTTAAAATCTCAGTCAGTGACGTTATGAGCTTTTTAGATTAAAAATTTTGAACTCATTCATGACATGAATTCGTACATGATGTAGCAGGCAGAGGTGGCCTGGTGACAACTGCTGCTACTACAGGCAGTCTTAAAGAAGTTAAATAGAGATCCAGTTTCTAAAGGTTGGATACTTATAACTGTTATCTCCATAATACATTGCATAAAGCATGTAGAAAGAATAATAAAGCATCTAAAGTCCTGTAATGGGTAAATGAAATATCCATTTCATTTTTTTTTTTCCCCCCAGGGATCATGGTAGACATTTTTATTGTACTTCGCTCTTAATATTTTCTTCAGACTAGCAGAAGTTGAAGGCACTGACTTGGTTGTATCGCTTCCTGATATTTTGTTCTTACTCAGTATCCTGGGAATGGATTTAAGATTACCAAAGCAACACAGAGGTGTTTTAAAGCCACCTACAATTGCTTTAACATCATCCATCCATTTGTTACCTGTCTCTCGTAACTACTTTAACAAATCTTTTTCTTTTTTGGACCCAATGTTGTTGTGAATAGTCTACTCATGTAGTTAACTTTCTGTGGGTGTAGTTATAAAAAGTGGTCTTTATCAAGAAGGTGCTGGACTGGAGTTTAGCAGATTTGATTATTCCTGCTGATTGACTTGTGGAACACTGCTAAGTTGCTTGCTCTTAGTTTAGTTTCTTCATGTTTATAAAATAAAGAGAATAAAGCCATATGTGTACATCTTGCAGCAACAATGGTGAGAAAAACTTGTAAATAAATTTCTTGAACTTCCTTCACAGAGTTCAAATGACACTTTCCCAACGGCAATGCATATTGCTGCTGCCCAGGAGGTTAATGAGGTGTTGTTACCTGGCCTAAAGAAGCTACAGAATGCACTTGAAGCAAAATCCAAAGAGTTTTCCCAAATCATAAAAATAGGGCGCACTCATACACAAGATGCTGTTCCACTTACGCTTGGACAGGTAAAAAATAAATAAATTATGCATTTGTTTGAAAAAGTCTTGTAAATATATCTGAGGAAATGGAGGCAAACTTGAGGAACCCTAAATTATGTTGATAGCTTAAGGGAAATAATAGGAAACTGGCTGAATCTCAGTCAGGGTATTTTCATCTTTATTGGAGTTTGCTGGATGCTGTAGTCTAATTACTGCATCATAAATTTTCTCAGTTTTTTCCATGTGTGTTTTACTTCTAACAGTAGTAAGATATAAATGATTTTTAAATCATGTTCCATTACCAAATAACATGATGCGATATTTCTATTACACTGACATTGGAAGGAAGAAGGTAATTAGTCTCTAATCTGTAATCTTATGTAAAAGAGGATTTGCCAACACACAAGGCTACTAAGTATTTTGAATTAAAATCTTTGATGTATGATTGTGTGTGTGTATATATATAAGTTTATACATATATATGATAGGAAATCTTTGTTGTCATATTGTAAAGAATGGCTTATATTACATTAATCTGGTAATGAATTAACTTACATGGATTTTTATCAGTTCAGTTTAAAATTTATGGGTTTTTTCCAAGAATGCACAGGTGGGTTTTTTACTAACCAAAATTAAGGGAAAAAAGCCCAGGATCTGTTTCTCTAATTGTACCTTGGGAACATTAATTTAATCTGAGAGCTGATTTACCTTGGATTCAGATGCTGCTGAGTACACAACTGAGATAAAAGACAAGAGAAAGATGCATTGTGAATACATTTTTATATGTTAGGCTGTTTTATGTGGAGTTGTTCATACTGTGAGAGCAGTCTTCTAATACATGTAAATTTTCCCTCTTAATGAGAACATGCTAAGATTTAGCATCTGTACGAAGTTCAGTGGCTTTAGGTTTTTAAAGAAATTAGTCCAATTGTGTTAGAAACCTAAATAATTCTAGATGCTTATTCTTGGTTGTTGTCTTTGTTCCTTTATTTTGTCCGCCTTTCTTTCAAAGGAATTCAGTGGCTATGTGCAACAAATTAAATACGGTGTGGCTAGGATTGAGTCAACCATGCCAAGAGTGTATCAGCTGGCAGCTGGCGGGACTGCAGTTGGTACAGGATTAAACACAAGAATTGGCTTTGCTGAGAAAGTTGCTGCTAAAGTGGCTGAACTGACAGGTGAGGAATAATATTTCAGAGTTACCAGTAAAGCAGTAAATGTAACACGCAGTCAAATTCAAACTAAATCTTTCAGTTTCCGTACTTCTCATAAGCTTCTCAAATTGTGTTTTAACATGAAACTTTCTGTTAATGCTGTATTTTATATGCCTTATACTTAGGGTTTTTCCTGTAATGTATTTTTGTAGTTACACCCAATGCATTGACAGTGACTGAAATTACCACGTTTTTCTTAGCAAGGCTTATTGGAGATGGATATAGTTTCAAGCTTCTATTATTAGTCCAGCTTCTGTCTTGATGGCTGCTCCTCTGACTCGCTTAATCTACAGTGACTTGGCACAAAAGAAGAAGAAAAAGACCTCCCAAAGCCAGTACATTTTTTCACGTGAAAGTAAAAGTTAGCTGTCTGATTTTTGGTGCTGTCTTTATAGATCTTAAAGCTTAATGTACAGAACTACTGAGTTTTTTGACCTGTGAACCAGTTCTTCTGTGTCACAGTATCAGTTTTAAAAATGCCCCCAAGATGGATGCGTGTATCTTTCACTTAAGTTTGCTGTAAAACCTGAAACTGCTTATCAGCAGTATTTTTGTTTTAATGGATCAGTTATTCACCATCTCACAGACGGTCAAGATTTTCTTGTACCCTGACAGGGAAGAAGTAACTTGTCATAAGCAACAGCAGCTGAGAAGCAGTACAGGGCTTGTTTTGGTGCTTGAAGAAGCCATGGGTGGTGTTAGGAAGCTCTCCCATCTTAACGCTTGTTAGGTGTACCATATGGGCGGATTGTACGAGTTTAAAACAAGTATGGCAGACTACTGGAAGTTCTACATGTTCTTATAGGGGAATTTTATTGGCAAGGGCAAAATGGAAAGATTGGAATGATATCTGCAACTGAGAAGGCAGCTATGCAATTCAGAAGCCCATGCAAATTGGGTGGGATTTCGTGTTTGGCAGCAACTGCGAAACATAGTAGAAATTCTGCTGTTTCTCTAGCAAAGGTGTTATGCTACTCTTCTTAAAACTGGCAGTGTAAGCTCAGACCAGTAGTTTTGTGGGGCAGAAGTCCAGCGCACAGTCAGCATCCCTGTGCACATCCTTAGTGATGTCCATTACCACTAATAAAATTCTGCTGAGAATTTTCTTCCAGGACAAACCCAGAAGAAATGTTTTTCGTGATGGAACCTAGCCTTAAATCTCAGGCATTTAATTAACGTAAACAGAGCTGTTGCCTCCATTGCTTCTGCGCTCTTGCTGTTGGCAGCAGTTGCAGGCATCCTCCTGGGTCTGAATCAGCTTTCACATGTTCTCTCTGGTTTGTTGTTCTCTTCAGTACTGGTACTTGGATGCATCTTTTTAAGTAGCTAATTCCATTGTGATTACTTTTTATTTATCCTGATGTCTGCGCTATGCCACAAACCCCTCTATTTTCATAAGTGAGAGAAAGCATCACAACAATTGGCAATCTAAAGAATCTAACTTGATTTAATGGAAGAAATACATAAGTTTGGGCTAACTTGTAAGAGATTATTGACATTCACAAAATATTGTGGTGCAAAGCAATGTTTAGTATGCAACATGGTATGAAAGTTTGAAAATTACACCTTTCTTGTGGGTACATGCTCAGATTTCATATTCTTCCGTATTTTAGTGACTTTTATTGTGTTTTTTGTATTGAATTTAATCTGTTGTAAGAAATATGTTTGTGTGGAAAGGTGTCGAGAAGAGAGATAACTTTACAGCGTTACTAATTTTTCTTACTTTTATTCAGCTAATTATATGTTTGATTATCTGGTTTATATCTGCAAGGAAGTGCCTCACAGGTTTAATATTTCCCCCACCTCCCTGTAGGTTTGCCTTTTGTCACTGCTCCAAATAAGTTTGAAGCTCTTGCAGCTCATGACGCTCTAGTTGAACTCAGTGGAGCTATGAACACAGTGGCATGTAGTCTGATGAAAATAGCTAATGATATTCGTTTCCTGGGTTCTGGACCACGCTCTGGACTAGGAGAACTCATCCTGCCTGAAAATGAACCAGGAAGCAGCATTATGCCAGGTACAGAGAAAACATACGGAGAAAAATTGCCTGTTTCTTTTGTTTTGAACCACTAACTCTTAACAGATACTTACCAAACACCACCACAAATGTTAGAAAGTCCATGATTCAACACTCGTGTCAGTTTTTATCTTCTGCCATATTTTACCAAAATTTGTGTTCATAGAAATGCTTGCTTGCACAGCTCTGTGTTGGCAAGTATGTGGGGGAGAGTAGCATCTGCAAACATATGACTTATTAATACAAGCATACTTCTCAAAACCTTCTTTTAGAATTGCGAGATCTCTACAATTGTTATGTAAAGGCTTTTCTGAAACAAGCTTTAAATGATTAATCTGTGAATTGTAACAATATTGTGATGTAAATTGGCTTCTGTCTTTACTTCCTAGCATGAATAGTGTTATGTACTCACGTTTTCCCTCCTGCAGTGATCCCATTGTATGGGAGGATAAGAAAGGAAGGAATAATGTTAGTAATCATTCCTTGCCTCTCTCCTAAAAAAGTATGTATATGTGAATATTGCACATCCAACACTGTTCTAAGCATATTCTTCCTGTATGATAAATTATAAAAGAAGCAGGTCGTGAGCATATCTGGCTTTAAAAAAAGCAGATAATGAATGTTCTTATTAGGATTATTTCTAGAAATGAAATTGACTATGAAACTTCCTTGTTAGGAGGCCACTAATTTTTGTTCTTTTTTCCTGACAAAGTAAACATAGTGTACTAATTTTATTACAAAGCAATTCTAACAAATTAGTAGTACTTTTCTTAAGTTGACTGAGATTTGGTAATGATTTACCAGAAATGCCTACTTGCACAAGTAAAGACAGGTTATAATCTCTTGGCTATTAAGAACTGTGGTAATTAACACCTGCTTAGCTCATGCACATTTGATCCAGTTCACAAAAGCCTTGGTATATTGCTGAAGCATCCATAGCTGTCTTAAAAATCCTAGCTGAATTAATAGACTAGTACAGTCAATTTAGTATCATTTATCGAAATTATTTCTTTTCTGTGGAGCACAGATACAGATGAGTAAGACGTGTTATCTTCTATAAAACATCTGTTGAATGTGATTTGGTAAATGAGGAAAGTACTGGTTTTTGGTTGGTGGGTGGGTTTTTTTTGTTGTGGTTTTTTGTTTTTTTTTTCTTTTTTCTTTTTTTTTTTTTTCCTTTCTCCTTCTTCTTTGGTAACCTTTTTCTCTCCCTTCCACAACCAGGAAAAGTGAATCCTACCCAGTGTGAAGCTGTAACCATGGTGGCAGCCCAAGTTATGGGAAACCATGTTGCTGTTACTGTAGGAGGTAGCAATGGACACTTTGAACTGAATGTTTTTAAGCCCATGATGGTAAGTTCATAAAGTTTTTTAAATAGCTAGGACTTTTGAAATCATTGTTGGTACAATCAGATAACTCGTGGGAAAAAAACTCAGTAAATATTTGGTCAATATCAGCACCAGAGAAGCTAATAAATTGTGAGAACAAATTTTATTCTTTTGTATGGTCTTTGTTATTTTGACAGGCAGTCTTTTTTTATGTGAAACTATCTTATGCAGGTTAGCTTTTATCTTAACAATGTATGCTTATCATCAGTCTACGGCAGTAGGGAGAGAGGAACACAAACTGAGGCAAAATTTTTTCCAAAGCCAAAGAGAATTTGGTGTTTTAGCTAGAAATGAGGATTTTTCTTTTTTCCTTAGCAACTATCTGTTACTAATTTCTGTTCCTACTGAATACCAAAGGATTACATGCTTTTGGCAAGTGAGTAATGTAAAATTGTAAATGATTATTCTTAAACTTCAATATTTAAAATAATGTCTGCCTTCTACAGTGTGAGCAGGACACATCAAGACACATACTGCTGCTTCTGTGTATTTAATTTTAAAAAGTCAAGTTAATTGAGTGTTACAAATCACCTTGTACTGAAATTTGGATGTTTTGATGCCAAGTCCTAACTCTTATTTTCTTCTTTGGGCTATCTACTTTTTTTTTCGTTTGTTTTTCTTAAAACCAACCAAGAAGGAAAAAATAAACAGAGGAGAAATTGAGGAAAAGAATATAAACAAAAGCATCAAGTCAGAAGATTGTGGAGAACTGTGTGTAAGATGTTGAAGGAATAGTATAGAGGTTAGGGTAGGGGTGGAAGTTTAAAAAGTATTACGCTGGCTTGCAGAAAAGATCCTAATACTAAATAGAAATAAAAGGAAGGTTTTTGAGTTTTCGTTGTCTTGTTGTAAGAGGCACAAAGGAAGCAGCATGTCATATGTTATTTTTTCTGCACAGCCTGTACTGACTGATATGGCTTTTTTGTTATGCTCATTAGAAATGATTGAAAGAAAATTGAAATTTTATAATAAAATCAGTATTTGTCTCTTCCTTAGTGTGTCTGCTTAGGGTAATCATTTTTTTCTGCTGATCTGAACATACTTCTTCTAAGCATATAGCATGTGGTTTTGAAGAAGAAGAAAAAAAATCATATTGAACAGCCAAGAGATGTACTTAGCAGAAGATAAATTTTGGTAGAAACAGACACCTCTCTTAAAACAAAACAAAACAAAAAAACAACAGTGGCATGTTGTGGATTGTCAAAGTAGAGGACTAATGCCAGACATTATTGTACTTTGTATTTTCAGATGTCCTCTCATGATTATTACCTGAGAGGGAAAATGACAGTGAATCAAATGCCTTCGTGGATTTTTTTACTTGGTTATTTGTGAACTGTTATGACAAAATGATTATACATACTGTGGTCGTCTTTATGCAAGACTTCTGCTATTGAGTGCTTCTCACAAATTCCTTTAGATAGAAGTGGCTGAGCTTACCCTGCTAAAGGAGGAGGGTGTACTATTTACTGTACTTCTTTTCTACAAATAGCCTGTTAAGGAAGTGGATATTGCAAGGGAGGCAATGGTTATGAACAAAAGTGCCAGACTGTACAGCTATTAATGTCAGAATGTAATAGTTGGTATTTCTTTCTTTTTTTTTTGTTAGATTAAAAATGTTTTAAACTCTGCAAGACTTCTTGGAGATGTTTGTGTTTCTTTCACTGACAACTGTGTAGTTGGAATCCAAGCCAATACAGACAGGATCAACAAACTTATGAGTGAATCTCTGATGTTGGTAACAGCACTGAACCCACATATAGGTAGGTTTAAGGCTCAGAAACTTTTCAAAGCATTATACTGAAATATTTTGCAGTAAAGTTATTTTGCGCACATTATTTGTATTGTCACAATGTTTAGGAGACCAAGTCATGGCTCAGGCCAAAAGTTAATTTAACATCACAAACGGCTAGTACTGTTGAAAAAGATGTGTCCTCCTTGCAGCGGCCATACCAGTGCATTATAAAAATAATTCTGACGAGAGTCCAAAAAAGAGATTGGGAGAATTTGTGTACCTGTCTTCCTGATCTGACCGCTAATAATAATAACGAAAAGTGAAAGATTACTATATGGGATGTTTTTTTCTAAAGAGAAAGTCACATAAAACTTTGATCTAAATGCATTAAGAGCAGAATAACAGAATTTACCTTCACTTTAAGTAAGCAGTTGGTGTAAACGTTTGGTGTGCATTTACTGCGAGTTAAGCAGTAGTGGCAGCACCCAGCAAATTAATTCTCTGAACGCCAAATGTCCCACTTTTTTCTCACCTCTGACAAATCTTCTGAAACCGCAAATGGCTAACTTGTTCGTTTTGTTTTGTTACAGGATACGACAAAGCAGCTAAGATTGCCAAAACCGCGCACAAAGAAGGGACAACGTTGAAAGAAGCCGCTCTAAAGCTGGGATTCCTTACGTCAGACCAGTTTGATCAGTGGGTGAAACCTAAAGACATGTTAGGTCCTCAGTAACCTCTGTACGGGGGAACAAAAAAGAGAAAATAAGTGTTCTTAACACGAAAAATAAATAAGTACAATATGCTTTTGTTTCACGTGGTTTTGTGGCTATTACTTTTTAACAGATCGTGTGAACTGATCTTATGGGGGAAGATTCTACAGCTACGGGTCTTTTATATTGGAAAATAACAGAATGTCGGTACTGATGTAACTTAAAAGGGATTTTTGTAGGCGGCGGTGTTGAACAGGCGGCGCAAGCCCCGTGCCACTGAAACGATGACACAGTGTGTATGTGTTGAGGGAGAAAACCGCCTCCCGTACGTCATCGCCGTCCCTCACCCGCTGTGGCCCCACGCAGCCAATGGCAGCCCGCCGCCGTCGCGAGGAGGGCGGAAGTCCGGGGGCGTGCCGCCGTACCAGCGCTTCGGGGGGGGCGGAGCCCGGCCGTCGGTGGGTTTCCGGGTCGGCGGGGAGCTCTGTTAGCGGGACCGAGGCACCGCCGCCATGAACCGCTTCTTCGGCAAAGCGAAGCCGAAGGCGCCTCCGCCCAGCCTCACCGACTGCATCGGGACGGTCAGTGCCCTCCCCGGGGGTGGGGGTGCCGGGGGAGCGGCGGAGCGGGCC
>NW_010973351.1:3166913-3178011 GCF_000737465.1 Haliaeetus leucocephalus
GGGGGGAAGGTGGGCGTACGGTGGTTTGGAGGCAGAGCCCGTGAGTGTGCCTGTGGACGGACAGATGGACGGACGGACGGATGGATGTGGGTGTCGGTATGCACCTGTGCACAGGTGTGCGTCTGGGTATCCGGGGGTGGAAAGAGAGCGGTGTGCGGGCACCGGGTCTGCTGGTGTGTGTACTTGAGCGTGTGTAGCTACACGGCCGTGCTTTGGCACGGTGTGTTTGTGTGTGCGTGTGCGCGCACGCACACAGGTGTGTTTTAGCACGCACCTGCGCGTCGGCGCTTGTACACTTTTACAGATACACGCCCACGCCTGTGTTTCTTGGCTGTGTGTAGGAGCGCATCCCATAAATCGATGCACACGATGGGCGTGTAAGGCCTGGCTCTTATATCCTCGTGGATATTTCTAATATTTCCGTCTGAGGGCTTCGCTGCTCTGATCGCACACGCTAACTCCCGCCGTGCCAAGTTGCGAGAAGGCAGGGACAGGAGCAAGGGAACGAACCCCTCTGTCCCATACAGAAGGTGGGAGGGCAAATCCCACCTTCTGATGAAGATAGTTCCATCTGCTGTGGACGAGCTTGCCGTAGAGTCGATGGCAAAGGCGTGTGCAGGTGGACAGTTAAGCCCAGACCGAGTAAGAAATGCTGAGGAAACACGTGGTGGAACACTTCACAGGTGTTGTAAGGTTGGCCTGCCTGAAAAGAAGGTTAAGGAAAACTTTTAGGAAGGTTAAGCTTGTAATTTCATAGTCTCTTTTTGGCTTTTAAGTTTGTGAAGAAAACTAGGGTATGTTTTTACCCCTGCTTCTGTCGTAAACTAATTTTGAGAGGTGAAGAAAGAATACAGAGGTCTTGAGTATTTGTCCGAGTGGTTATCAAAGTCAGGTGAAACGTCAGTAATGGTTGTGGTATAAGTAGAGGGTAACTGAGCATTTTCCCTGGAACCTGGCAACAAAGCGTTTCTGTGGAAAATCACCATTTTCCTCCTGGAAGACTTATTTTGCTACCCAGTGAAGAGACTCTTTCAGTTAAATACCTAATATTTGTCAGTGCTGCCTACACAAACCCATGCACATCAGTCTCTTGTGTATGCCAGTGGCTGGGACGAGGAGAGAAGTAGTCACAGTTACTGTTTTTCCCAGTACGTTATTTTATTGGCAGAGAATCTGCATTGCTTTTTAGCGGTGTTGAACCCAAACATGGCTCCAAGTACGTTTAGTTAGAACAGTAAATAAAGCATATCCTCAAAAATCAGGGTGAGCTTTCCCATTGTTACCAGTGAATGCTTTGGTGGATGTCTGGAACTCCAAAATCCATCTGAGATACTGTTATTAATACTTAAGTTTGCCATTCCAGCGCTATAAGCAGAAGATCAGGAAATCTCTTCCTCACAGCAACCAACTCTATATTAGTCAGTCAGATTTTTGAGGGCTGATTTTGACAGTTCCAAGTTAACGTGCGTTTTCTAATGTTGAGAAACCAGGACACAAATCATAACAAAACCGGCCAGATTTCGATATGCCAGTAGGCTGTCTTCCACTAGGAGCTTGTTCAATCCCAGTGGATTTTGGGGGTACATAAAAGTGTAATTTAAATGGCTGCTTTCACTGGCAATGCCAGGAATTTAGGATTTTTTTCCCAAAAAGGTGGTCATCACCGCTACCCACCAGGAGCTGCATGCAGTTTTGATCATCTTCTAGTCGTCTGTAATGACATTATCTGAAAATTTGGCTATAGAAGACAACAGGTTAACGGAAACGCAGACTTTCAAATTTATTTTACATATGTAGTGACTTGGCCACCCATGATGGATTGCAGGGTGGCTTTTAAGATATAAAATCAAGAGCCTGTGTTGGTCAGCTGTTGAGAAATGAAGGGCTGGGTCCAAGCACAGCTCTTGGTATGAGGAAGTCTATAAACCACTGTTAATGTTACTGAGCTCCATGTTAGCTTTTTGCCCTGTTTTGACAACTTTAAATTTCTGTGGATGGAACTAAAATTTAAGACAGTTCTGTATACTAGTAGGTGTGGGCAGAAACATACTTCCTTTTACGAGTTTGAAGTTTATGCATTAACTTTTTGTGCCGTTTTACATGAGGTAATCTATCTGATCTGAGAATAACTTGCTGTGTTTTCAGGTCATTTTCCAATAGCGAAGTCTCTAGTACAGGTCCTGCTAAAAGATGAGAGAGATCATCAGTTGTTTTTTTTTTTTCTTAAATTGCATGTAAATTATTATTGAAGAGAGTTGTGTGAGATGTTAAAAAAACTTGCAGTTTCTTTAGCATGTTAAATTCAACAGTTTGGAGAAACAAGTAACATCACTTCTATGTTGTTTTCAATCTTAGACACATTTTGTTATATCTTTTGAAGGAGTCAGATTGCTTTGTAAAATCTCTTACTGTGTTACTTCAGTGGTAATTAGCCATTAAATGGCAGTTAGGAGTTATTGTATTTGGCAAGCAATGATTAATGTTTATAGTTACTATTTGCTAAAAATGTAGGCAACTCTTAGGCGGTAATTATGCCTGTGTTTTGGATGTTCTTTCCTGTGTATGCAGAAGTAGTATGACTGAACCCAATAAGATCAGCACACAATACGCTTTTTCCTTCTGTGGTGAGAGAACAAGCATCACCTTAAGATATCAAAACAATTCAAGATTTTTGCATTTAAAGGGCTGGTTCTGTGGGATCACTAATCTGAAGTGTTTACTAAAGCCCAGGGAACAGTTCTCCCTACTTTTCTTCGATGGCTGGTTACTATTGAGTTTTCCGGCTGGCTGTGTGATGCCCTTCTGTCACTTATTCTCCACTGGTATGTTCCCATTCTCCCTTGCAGTTTCTGCTCGCTGTCTTGCCCGCCTGCTGTGCTTGCCTCGACATTGCACTAAGTGGCAGATTTTTTTTATCCTTGCTGGCTGAGCACAGTCAGATGACTCAAAGCTGTCATGAGGCTGGTAGGAGGAAGGATCTGTGGCATTGGTATTGTTTTTACTTTGTCTTCTTTGAAAAAACATTCCAAATTTACGTTTTTTCAGAGTAATAAGTAGGAAACATAGGAACAAAAGACTAATAGTGGTGACAACAGTGTTAAAACTCAGTCTTGTATGTGATGTTCTTTTTTTAATTGAAATAAATTGTGATTTTGCTTAATAGCGATTTGGGATACCACAATCACTTTCTTTTGTTTAGATTGGGGCCCTTCTTTAGCAATGAAACATACCTCAGCATGGCTTATTTGTCAATAATAGAAAGCAGCTCTTCAAGTCCTGATACACAGTCTAGTTTTCTTTTGGATAAATTAGATCCGTTGTCCCCTCTTCTGTCCGTTCTCATTTTTAAAAGCTGTGTAATGTCCTGTGTAACGTGTGTGTGCAATTTTTACGTAGTTAATCGAGGTGGGAGGATCTGTCTCTGTTTTCTGCTAGTACTGACTAAAAGAATCATATAAATAAACCAAATAACTGGGTTTCCCCTGTGAGGGAGGCTGACCTCAGAGATACATTTAGCTGATGAAGATCTTGAGGAGGTGCTACACTTTGAGCCTGCAAGAGCTTTGCAATCGCAAATATCTCTTTTTCTTGCTGTTAGTAAAATATTTGGCATCATAGAAAGCTTAATACAATTTTGTCAATGCCAGCTGTGCCCAGGCACTTTAATGTCTTGTGTGGAGTGTTCATATCAAATGTTCTGCTCAGGATGCCTCTGGCGAATGCATGTTGGTGTCCTAGAGCAGAGATTCAAAAGGATCACTGAGACACCAAAATGAAAATCTGCATAATTATACATGTTTAGCCACACAATTAGCAAGTCAAAATTGTAAATTTGCACTGATTGGCCTCACGCTGTAATTGGAATGTCAGTATATTCTAAGCCCTAGAGAGGCTCCTTGGAATGAGAAGTTAATAAGCTTTATTTTGTTGTTTCCAGAGAAATGCTGTGATAGTTGGTTCACATTAAGGAGGCTTTCTTTATCTTTTTTATGAATTTGTCTATGCTGTTAGAATGATCTATACCCATGCTGGGTCATGTAATTATCACTTTTAACCCTCTTATGCAGAAGGGTTAAAATATTTCCATGATGACAGCTCTGTGATACGCTTTGCAGCAGGGCTGTTGGGCTTGACTGCTGGAGGTCTTTTACTGAGCTATGCAGCTACTATTGGGATTTGAAGCAAAAGTGCAGTAAGAATTCAGAGTAGCTACCAGGCGGAACTGCTGTGTCCTGATGCCTTTTGCGGGAGGTGATGGGGAAAGTGTCTCTCTGACAAATAAGTTAGGCACCTTTGAAAAAATGGTTAAGTCTGGGCTTCTTAAACGTAACTAGTAATCCAGGTATTATTCTGAAGGATTACTGTTCTCTCCTCACCAGAAATAAACCTCTAGCCTTGCTGAACACATCCCTGTCCCTTTTGCATTGCCCCCCTATCTGCCAGCATGGTACACTTAGGTTTTCCTTTCTCTGTTCCAGTTTAGTCCCTGGCACTGGAAGTTACCAGAAATTCCTGAACAGAGACCTTGACTTGAGTGGGTGTGCAAGGGAGCATCTCAAAGTGATGACAACATGTTACAATGGCAGAGCTTCCTGCAACCTCAGAACGTTTCTTGTGCTCCTTGTAGAAGGTGTTTCACTTGATTCTGGGTTTGGATTCTCTACAAACTGTTTATAAAACCACTGAGTGAAGAAACAATTCAGTTAGAAGTATAATAAAACTGAGGCTGTTCTTTCTATTGTCCAATACCTGAATAAAACCTTAATGAATGTTTTGTTTGTTTGTTTTCCCCATTATGTATTAAAGGTGGATAGCAGAGCTGAGTCAATTGACAAGAAAATTGCTAGGCTTGATGCAGAACTAGTGAAGTATAAGGATCAAATGAAGAAGATGAGAGAGGGACCTGCAAAGGTAAGAATCTTCTGTGGGATTTAAGCATGAGGGGATGTGACTCATACTTCTTGTCACGTAGTGGCGTGATTTAGCCAGTTCATCAGGTTCTTAGAATTGCATGGTGCCCTACTGATGAGATCTAAAGATCCTGCAGGATTATTTTTATTCTGAAGCATCTCTTAGACATGCATCTTTGAACAGTGTTTTCACTGCTCTTTATTTCTTCCAAAGTGTAATGTAATTCCTCAGTCAGAAGTAAGTTGCTTCCCTTCTTCCGTTACCTGAATTAAGTCTAGTAGAGAGGCTGTTTTCTTCATCAGCCAAAACAAAAAGTTCTGCACTGTGCAGAAAGGGAGTAGGAAAACCCATTTTTGAAAGTGGATGAACATGTAATATAAAATATATCTAATAATAAACATATCTAATATAAACAGTATTGTTAAAGTACCTTTTGCAGTATTATTTGATGCTGACCATTAAAATGTGTTGATGAATGAGGGTTCTGGTGAACTAAGTTTGACTTTGTATTCTGCTTATCAAAAAAAAATTTAAAAGCCAGAAATTTGAAAGTATTTTCTATTAGAAGCTTTACTTACAAGCCTATTTGGTTAATCATTAATGCAGGACAAATGCTGAATGTGACTATTGTTAAACTCTTTGCACTGGTAACTGAGGAATCTTTTGGAAAACTTAAATGCAATACATTAGGTTTAAACAGTATAATCAAGAGTGAAGTCAAATATTTTTCCTAACATAACGATATTGTGTCTTTCAGAATACAGTAAAGCAGAAAGCATTGAGAGTGTTAAAGCAGAAGCGAATGTAAGTTTAAACCTTTCTCAGTTTGGGATTAATGAAAGCCTGTTTTCTTTAAAGGGGATGGCACGCTTTCATTTATCTTTCCAGTACTCTTGCTTCTGAGCATTCTTTAAAGAAAAATGCTGAACAAGCTAGCCGGCCTTTCAGAAGCGTCTCCTTACAGATTTTGCATCAGCATATTTCTGCCTTACTTGTATGTGAGCATATAAATTTGGATTGGGACAAGCTGACCTAAATCTGCTCACTATTAAAGCTATGCTTGGGTCCTAAACTTTCTGACAGTGCCTCATTTTATATTATTAATTGAGTACTGTAGATCGTGTACTTAATGATCTTGGTCTGGTTTACTGGAAATTTACCTGTTCTCTGTGGACACCCTGTAGGACTTGAGCACATGTAGCACAGGTAATTGTGTCTATGCAAAAAAACAGAATAGACGGGATAGATGATCCTGTGGTCTGGTCTAGTCTACTATACTGTCTTGAAAAGTGTCCAGCAACAAATACAAAGGAAAGAATGCCAGAACATGGCAAGTGTTCAGGGGTGCTTCGCTGGAATATCTTACACTCCCTGAACTGCAAATCTCTTAGATGCTATCTGAGCCAAAACTCCTTCGTCTTGTATTTCATATCCCTCAGATGAATTGTACCTCTGCAGACTTGCTCAATTACTTGCTAAGTATTTGTGAACTCTTACCATCCAAAACATCCTATGGTAAGGAATGCAATAGTTAGATGTGATGAGAAGGACTGCTTTGTTTTGTTTGGTTTTTTGTTGTTTGGTTTTGGGGTTTTTTTTTCATTTTTTTACCTATGCTGCCTGCTAATCTTACTTGATAGTTGTTCCTCTATTTACAGTCACTGGGCCCCTCACAATAGGCTATCATCATATCTTTTCCATGTTGTTGAACAGTAATTTATTTAGTCATTCTTTGTCCAGAAGCTGTTCTGTATTCAGATCATCCTTGTCTTGCAGATGTTCTGCCTTGGGTTTGAAGAAGGACTCACTGTTCGTTTTTATGCTTTCATTTTTATATTTAACTTGACACACTTTACATTCTTGATTGGATACAAGTTTAGCTTTGAGAAGGATGATTTCTTGATTTTTTAAAGTCTCCCTCTTTTTTCTGGTTAGCCTTAATGGTTTCCTTTTGCTACCCTATCCTCCCCCTCCTCCCGGCCCTGCAAAGCTCCAGTGCAGAGCCGTTGTGGTTTGGATAACCTGCATCTCTTCCATTTTGCTTACAGCATTAGTGAGCAATGGCATGCATCTCTAGCTTATAGCGATTAAAACTTTTGCTGTATCCTCACCTACTGTGTTAGCCTATACAAATACGGTGTTGCTGTCAGCTAAAACAGAAGCTTAGTTCAGGAGTCACTTTGTCCACTTTAAATACACATAAATGCGTATGGCCAGATTTTTATGAAGCTGTTTATTCTGTGATTGTTTATAAGAAATTAAAAAAAAAAAACAACAAAAACGACCATCTGTTCCTATCTTTAGACTACTGCTGCTGATTTTTCAATTTTTAAAAAAATTAAGAATTTTTGTGGCAATAAATAGTGTGGTGTTTTAAAGCCATTATTTGCATTGTTTTTAACAGGTATGAACAACAGAGGGATAATCTATCACAGCAGTCTTTTAATATGGAACAAGCTAATTACACTATTCAGGCACTGAAGGATACAAAGACAACGGTACCAGTATATTAATCTCACATTTGTTTAATTTGTTTATGCTACATCAGATACAAGCATGTTTTTTGGCTCTATTCTAGGTTGATGCAATGAAACTGGGGGTGAAAGAAATGAAGAAAGCTTACAAGCAAGTCAAAATTGATCAAATTGAGGTGAGCTTCTATAGTTTAAGTTATTAAAGCACAGAAACAGTGTACTAAAATAGTGACAAGTGGACTATGTAACTTAAATGTAAGCTGACTGTTCACATGAGTTTGCCTCCCTTTATTATGGGAACACCATCATAATCCCTTCCCGATTTCTCTGGTACTGCACAGTCAGTTTTTGGCCTTACTGCACTGATTGTTGTTTCCTTGCTGGGCTAATCTTTAACCTCTCCCTTTCTTTCCTCTGTACTTCAGCATAATTGTTGGTGAATACTTCCTGCTATGGCTTTTTTGTCGTCTTTTTTTTTTTTTCTTACATGTTAGCAACACGCACATTAGTCCTTTGCTCCCCCAGTTCAAGGTAGCGCCTGATTAAAAAAAACAAAACCCAAACCCCAAAACAAGCAAACCCCCCCCCAAAAAAACCAAACAAAAAATTTAATTTCAAGAAGTCTGCAAGGCCTGAGCCTGTCTTCAGAAAATGCATAAAAAAACCCTGTAAGATCTCTAAATATAAAGTATGCTGTACTTAAACTCTTATCAAATGCCAGTGCTGAATTCCTTTAAGTCCTCTTTCCTATGCTGTTTTTATATATGGCCTGCATTGTAAACCTTTAGGCAAGTATTGTCTCCTTAGTTTTACCAAGTATAGTGCCAAGAGGTATGCTAAAGTATCTTCTAAATTTTGCTGTGGCACAAGTCAGGTTAGTGCTTATTCTCCAGATGGTAGATTTAATTTCTCTAGATTTCAAACTCTCCTGCTTTTCAAGATGATGCTGGACTCTGGGTATTTTATTAGAGGTTTTCAATTTACCCTGAAGAATACTTAAAACAAGAGGATTTTGCAGAGATGTTGTTTCAAGGTTCCTCTTTTTCTACCTCATACATTTATTGTAATTTTAATAGTAGTTAAGGCCACACTATAGTCCTGAACGCATGTGTCTTGACTTGTATTAATGCTGCTTCAAAAAACAGTTTATGCATTAACAAATTTGAGTGCCTTGTATGTTGGAATTATTAAACTGAATTTGATTAATCTCTGATAAGTTTAACTAAAACTATAAAGTATGGACCAGTTGAAATTGTTTCTTGCTTCAGGACATACAAGATCAGTTAGAGGATATGATGGAAGAAGCCAATGAAGTCCAGGAGGCACTGAGTCGCAGCTATGGAACACCAGAGATTGATGAAGATGACTTGGAAGCAGGTGAGGAAGGTGGAGGATGATTTTTACGTTACTGAATGTAAAAATCATCATGCAGTCATACAGTGATTTTTAATTTCATTAGTCAAATACTTGAAGTGTGTTTAAAAAAAAAAGTTTTAATCACTTTTTTAAACATAAAAGCTGCATTTCCTTTAAGAGCAGTAACAAGAGTATGAGACAAACATGAGAGATACACTGATGGAATGCTACAATGATGGAAAGAAGGTTCTCGCCATTGTGTGTGTGTGTGTGTGTGTGTATATTCCTGACTGATGACTAAATAATGCTGAATGAGTATGAATGTAAGCATTCAGTATGAATCCTGTTTCTCTGTAAGAGTGAATTTTCTTTTGCAAAAGGAATTCCTTGCATAATTTTTCAACCGACATAATTCAATTCCAGAACTGGATGCGTTAGGTGATGAGCTTTTAGCTGATGAAGACAATTCCTACTTAGATGAAGCTGCATCTGCTCCAGCAATCCCAGATGTCACTCCTACTGACACGAAAAACAAAGTGAGTCCTTTCCTCTTTAAAAGCAAAATACATGGTTTTTTTTTGTTTTGGATTAGTCACATTTGTGTTGGTTACTTGATGTTTGGAATCCTTAATATTTTGAACAAGAAAATGTGCTTAATGTTTTACGTATTTTGGATGCTATATATGAGACAGTACTGAATGCTCTTTATTATATTTTAAAGAGCTAAAATGGCATTTTGTAACTCCTGTTAGATGGGATATTAGAAAAAATTTCTTTACTGAAAGGGTTGTCAGGCATTGGAACAGGCTGCCCAGGGAAGCGGTGGAGTCACCATCCCTGAAGTTATTAAAAAACCACATAGACGAGGCACTTCAGGACATGGTTTAGTGGGCATGGTGGTGTTGGGTTGATGGTTGGACTCGATGATCTTAAAGGTCGTTTCCAACCTAAACGATTCTGTGATTCTAACATTGTCTGACTGCAAGTAGAATGAAGTGTACTATTACAGCTCCTACTACAGTTTTTCTTGAGAATGTAAGAAAGTCTTCTGTGTGTTTGCTTTTGGGGCTTTAATACAGCTTCATAGTGAGGGAGAACACCGTTGCTCTTATTTTGACTCCAGCTGTCACACAGGGGCAATTACAGATATATCACTTTATAGAAATTGTAAGGAAACTTTTGTGAAACGTTCTGGCTGGTGGAGAGTTGTTAACCTGTTGCTTCTTTCCCTTTCTTCCAGGATGGTGTATTGGTGGATGAATTTGGATTGCCAAAGATCCCTGCAACATAAACGTTTCAAAAGCACAATGGATACAATGAACTACACTTTACAAATCACGTTAAGAATTTTTTTTTAAATCCTGGAGAACTTGTCCTTCCAGTGTAACCTTAATATCACTACATCTTAGAAGGCAATATCAATGGCTGGTGGTGTTCTTTCTTTGAAGAAAGTTGCTCTGCTACTGACTTTTCTATTAATGGAAAATTCGGCACAGTTCCCTTCAGTGGAAGCAGTCAAGTCTGACAGGTTTTGATTTCTGTGTCTTCTGGACAAAGTATGATGTGAAGAGTTAGTGGTGGCTGTCGATAGCTGAGGTTTATTTTGACTCTGTATTATGTTTCTCTTTCTCGAAACCGAGACTGTGCGTCACTGCTCACTCTCTGTAAAATAGCTCCCTTATTACTATGCTCGTTTGATAAAAGAATCGAAAGCAATTTTTAAACTACTGCTGTCTCGAGACTTTTACGCTACCATCCTTGTAACCTTCTGGGAAGCTGTAATAAATAGGGTTATCGCTAACTTTATGTATTCTATGGAGACATAAAATCACGTAGATTAGCTGACGCCTTCGTGTGGTGTTTCTGGCCGTTAATTTGGGCTTTGCCCTCCCCCTTCTCATCCGTGCCCGGTGCTGCTCGAGCAGAGGCCTCTCCACAGCTGGAGGCCGGTTCCGTCCCCTTCACGGGAAAAAAAACAGCCGCCCCCCCCCCCCCCCCCCGCAAAAACGTCATCGATGACGCCCTGTCAACAACAGCCCCCGCCGCCTGCCGGCGTCACGTCCGCCTTCCCTGCCAGAGGGGAGGGGCGCGGCGCGGAAGTGACGCCCTGCCGGCGCGCGCCCGCCGGACGGTTTCCTCACGGCGGGGTGAGATGGCGGCGCCCGGAGCCCCGGTTACCGTCACCGTCACTTACAGTAAGAACCGGGGGAGCGGAGGGGCTGGGCGGGGGGCTCGCCTCCCGCCGAGCCGAGCCGAGGGCGGCTTCCCCCGGCGTGGACCGTGCGGGCCGGTCCCCGGCGCTTCGGCGGCCTCCTCCGGGGCCGGCCTTCCCTGCCGCCCCCGCCGGCCCCGCCTCT
>NW_010973351.1:3178021-3179925 GCF_000737465.1 Haliaeetus leucocephalus
GGCGGCAGCGGCCGGGCCTGCCTCGGCCTCGGTCCTCGGGGCGGGGGGGACACGGCTCGCCCTCCGCTTAGCCTGGTCTCGATCCACTCGAGGTTTCACTCTGCTGGCCGCGTCTCCCCACCGGCCCCCTCGGGCTGGATCACTTAACCCGATCCAACAGAAGCGGGGGAAAAAAATAATAAATAAGAAATGGCTTTTTCCATGTCCACAAGGTGATCAAACTCTCCGCGCGGGGTTAGATCTACTGTAAGGATGATGGTGGGAACAGGCGACGAGGCTGTCCTTGCCAGAGAGCACAGGGCAGACAGAGGTCGCTTTTTTGGTAGTAATCTTCATTTAGATGAAGTCTGCCGCTGAATTCAGCCCTGTGCGTTAAAAGCAGGCGCTGCCCGCTGGGCTCTCCTCTTGTTGGTTGAATAAGCTTGAAGGTTTGGCAGTTAGCGAGCTGCAAGATCGCAACAGAAAGCGGTGGTTTCTTCAGGAGGACGGCTGGGTGCTGACCTGATGAAGCAGGTTACTCAAAGGCCAGCTGACACGGTTGAGCTTTTTTTTTTCCCTCGGGAAAAAAAAAACAGGAGGAGGGAGAAGAAAGTGGAAGGCAAGATGTCGTTAAGTCTGCAAATAAATATAAAAAGTTACTGCAAAGAGGTACGAATAGCCTGGACTCCAGGGTTCTTAAAAATAAGATGGGAAATACCATGGTTAAATTTTGATGAAGTGGATCTAGGTGAGGCAGTAGGAGGAATGGGAAGGATAGTAAGGTATTAAATCAGCAAGGTATTCATCAGCTGTTTTTTGTTAACAAAACTTGTTAATTTTTTATGGGTTATTTTTTAATTATTGAATAATAAATTCTGCTCCTGCTCCTTTTGCACTATGTTGGTGACGTTCTTTCCACCTTTGGAGCTTACTGTTTATTTCTGCTTGCTCATTCGTGTTTTCAAACTGTTAGATTATTTTGTGAAAATGTTACTTTATCACCTGGCAGTTTTATCTAAGAGTCTTTGGTGAGGAACTTTGTGGAATAATCTGTTTGAATCTTCATGATGCTTGTGCTCATCGATGCCTTCAGAGAGCTCCATTTGATCTGAGGCATTTCCATTTACAAAGATGACAATAACTTAATGATATTAACATATTTATAATTCCAACATCTTGCTGTTTGCCAACAGTCTTCTTATCTGAGAAGGTTTTTATCTTTCCAGGTGTTCTTATCTGGTAATTACAGGAGCAAATAGAAGGCATTGTTCATCTTGGACTTCAGCTGTCTGATTTATACCTGTTGCTGTCAGATGCTGCTTTACTACATAGCACAAACGTTTTTATTAAAGTTTTCATGCATGAGTGAAAGTGGGGAAAGATTGAAATAAGGGTCAAGAAAGAGAATGATAGTAGGCCCGCATGTATCACTAGACTATCTGCGAGAAATTGAATTGACCTGTTTTTTAAATGTATTTAGGCTTTTTTTTTTTTAAAGACTTTGGAATTTTGCCCTAGTGGTTACTTTAAATTAGTATTGTCATTTACTGAAGCAAAGTAATAAACTGTGATACCAGGTCTAACCTGTCAGGTATTTTGCATGGTGATTTCACTCTGCTGTGAATTTACAGTAAGATTTTTGTTACAGTCTGACCAAAGTGGTACTTGTAATTTGTAATTAAAGCTGTTTCTAGTGCTAGGCAAACTTCACCTGTTCTCTTCCCCATGTGCTGTTTGCTTTTTTCTCTCAGCTGCTGACAGGCACAGCCCTTACACAAAGCAGTTGTATATACCAGAACAACCTTTTGAAATATATTGAGGTTAAGCCCTAAATTTTTGGGTTTGGTTGGGGTTTTTTTTCTTCCCCCCCCCCCCCCCCCCCCCCACACCCACCACGAGGGCTGGCTTTTGAGATGGGTGGGGGG
>NW_010973351.1:3179935-3189805 GCF_000737465.1 Haliaeetus leucocephalus
AAATTGGGAAGAAGGTCTGTTTATGGAAAATGCTTGGGAGGGAGTTTGTATAATGTGATTTTGAGCTTAGAACCATTTTGAAATGAAGAAATATTGTTGGAGCTGCAAGTTTTTGAGGCCACAGTGTCACTTGTCATGTGACCCTTGGGAGCTGGAACAGGCTAGATGTTTCTAGCACTCTTCTTCGTAAAAGATACACGCACTTCAAATTAGTGGCATGAGAATAGTTTTATTTCTGGTATTTGTTAAGGAGTTCTCTCTTCTTGCAAAGTAAAAAATGCCTGTTTTGATTTCCCTTGCAGCCAGTGGTGGCTGATTCCTGTGAGCGCTTTCAGATTGAAAGGCCTTAAGTGAGTGGGAGCAGAGGGTTACAGGAAGGGTTTATTGCAAAGCAGAGATGAATAGACGTAATCCTTTTTTCTAAGAACTTCCTGCTGTTTGCATGCAAGTAATCTTAGGGAGTCTGCATAAGATGCTCCATAAGTGGAGGGTGACGTATAGGCTGAGACTTCTCAAAGTGGTTAAGGCTGCATATCAGCAGTATTATGGGGAGAAATAATTTTTGGACTGTGCGAATTCTCTCAGGTGGCTGGTGGAGGGGAGGCAGGGTAGGCATTGATCGCTTGCTTCTCGTGTATGAGGAGTAGGGAGGAAAGGAAGTGATAAGTTGTCTCAGATTCCCCATTATGCATTCACGTTCCCTCAGCTTGCCATTAGAAATTCCTACAAGCAGGAAATGGAATGCATCAGGAAGGTGTGGGCTTTTATGCTTTAGCTTGTGGGATGTCTGGACACCATCTGCACTCTTAAAAAGAGGTGGGGAATTACATTTAGCAGGAGCATTATGCCAGTAGACTACGCCTGATCAAACTCTTCAGGTTGTTAGAATGTAAAACAAAATTTTCAGCCGAGATAAGTCACTCCAAGAGGAAGGAAATACAATAGAATCCTTTGATTGAAAATTATGATTGTACATGAGAATCAGTGATTTGAGAACTTTCTGCACTAATGGAAATAAATATTAGAAATGGATTCCCTGTACTATTTTCTAGGTAACAATAAGTATTACTGTTACTCTGTTTTTTTGTTAGGTAATGAAAAACACAGTATTCAGGTGGCTTCTCAACAAGAAGATGGTGAACCTACACTACAAGACATGGCTGTACTAATTGAACAAGTCACTGGTGTTCCAGTTCCTTTTCAGAAACTGATATACAAAGGTAACTTATAAATCTGTCAAAGTTTCTTATGGATGATGCCTTTCATCTTAGTCACTTTCAGGTGTTCATGTTCTGAATGTTTTCAAAAAGACATTCTTATGCCACTAACTATATTTTAACTGTTTTTTCCCCTCTCTTATTTTCCATTTAGGGAGGTCTCTGAAAGATTTGGAACAACCATTGTCAGCACTTGGTGTTAAAAATGGTTGCAAAGTCATGTTGATCGGGAAGAGGGTAAGTGTTGCCTTTGGACCCTTTTTTTTGTTGTTTCCTTAAATTATTATCATTTCTGTCAGTGATTCAACTGTGGAACACAGAAACAGGTTATAGCATAAAACCTAATCTCATATACCTACCCACAAAGTTGAGTTCAGTCTCACGTTGTACTGCATATAACTCTGCAGTTTATACATTTCTGAAATTACATTGTTGACTGACTTCTGCCTTACATTATTGACAAAATTCTGCCTAATCTGTTGCTTGTCACTGCTCCTGAACCTTCTGTGCACTGATGACCTTATCCGCTCATCTTATTTTTCTGTTTAAAAAAAAAACCCAACCAAAAAAACCCCTGTAGCTACTGAGTCTGCTGGGTTATTTCTAGTGCAATGAGCTGTGGCTGGCTTTGCCAAGTAGAGGACAAGGTAATATCTCATGATATAAATGTTACCTCTACTTTAAAAATGCTAAGCTAACAAAAAAAAAAAAAAGAGTTTTCCTTTTTCCCTTCAAATTCATCTCATTTAATGTGTTTATATACATTGCTGCTTTGACTGTATTTGTAATTAAGCTTTGGAAGCAGAAGCTTATTTGATAGGTATTAAAATATGGAAAGAATGACCACAGTGTAGTACGTATTTTAAATCAGCAGAAGCCTTTATGTCTGTATCACCACTGTTGCTGCTTTTTAGCTGCGTAGTGTCTCTATTTGTTCCATGGTTGTGAATGTTGTACTTTTGAATACACAGAATAGTCCAGAAGAAGAGGCTGAATTAAAGAAGTTAAAAGATTTGGAGAAGTCAGTGGAGCAAATAGCTAATAAGTTAGAGGAAGTTAATAAAGAGTTCACAAGTATCCAGAAGGTATGCCAGTTTTTTATTATTTTATATCTTTGCAAAACAGTTTTGTAGGTATATGAATTTGAAAAAAATACCATTTAAAGGTTTTGAGTAGTCAGTAATAGGCTGCCCCTCCTAACTGTCCAAGGGTCCTGTAAAGTTCTTATTGAATTTCAAATGCTGTTCATGAATTTGCAAAATAGAGATGCGGCACTATTTGGAAGAAGGTAAATACTGTTGCTTATTGGATAAATCATATTCTTTAGATCTGGAAAAACATAAAGAGTTCTCTCAAAGTCCAAAGGAGAATGGCTGTTACTTGTTTAATCTTTTAAGTAAACCTAGCAGATCGTACGTTTAGCATTTCAAGGATTGATAGAATACAGGTTGAGATTGGAGTCCCTATCATACTTGAAACTACAGAAATTGTAAAAGATGTTTTCTGCTGTGGTGGACTGACAGGTTTTCTAAGCTGAGTATTCTATAGGGTATGGAATAATTTTGTCTTTCCTTCTCTCTTTTTCCTCCTCAGGGGTTTTTAGCAAAGGATCTCCAAGCAGAAGCACTAAAACAGCTGGATAAGAGGATAAAAGGAACTGCAGAGCAGTTCATGAAGATCCTGGAGCAGGTTGATGCCATTGTAAGTAAATAACCACAGAAGAGGGTCAAATCCCAACAGAAACTTACTGCTAAGACTATATCTTTCTTGTAATTTAATATTTTAAAATAGTAAAAAATTTATTTTGGCTTTGAAAATTAGTTAATTGGTTTGCTCATTTTTTCTTTAATATCCAGCTCTTGCCCCTGTATGTCTCCAAAAGACTACTTGGCAGCACCTATTTCTAAATGGTGACATTAATGCCTGTGCATGCATCCCCATTCTACAGAAGAGCTTCATTTGGGGCAGCAGCCTGTTAAGACTACATGAAATGGGTATCCTTTACTTAAGTTTTACCCTTTTAGTTTGTCTTGGCAAACTTTTATGTTAAACTTATGCTAACAGTAAAGGTCTGGAAAAAAAACCCCACCCAGATACACTTTGTATTCTATATCGCATAGGAGCAAGGAGGTCCTGAAGAGTGAAGAATTTTCTGGTCAGTCATATGTGGACTGGCAGTACTTTTATTTGAGATGCCTGCATATTGAGGACTGGATTCTTTCTTTGGAATGTACTGGGGTATATCCAAGTGCTTCACAGTCATTAATGGATCATAACCTTACAGCATATTTCCGGAGTATAATATATATCTTCCTGCATCATGTAGTAGCTGAGAGCTAGGTGAGAATAAGGGACTTGTGCAGAGATAAATAGAAGATTGTGGCAACTAGGGTATTTCCATATTCTGTTTCTCTGTCTGCTGGTCATTCTCTGTAAACTTCTTTGTATAATTATGTTGCATATCACGATCATAATATCCTGTTCTGAAGGAAAAATGCTGCTTTTCTGTAGTAGTGATGTCTTTGGGTCTACTCCTTTATACAGTGACCCTTTATGGAATTGTTTCAGAAAGATTCCATGCAAATACCTATAATTGGTGAACCGAATGTAGTTTAATTGATGGACACTTTGAAAAAGTTTAGCAGCAGACTAAATCAAAGAGTAATAATTTGAATTGGCCATCATCAAATGCTATACAATATGGATGTGTTCCTAGGGATGGTGGGGAGCTCATTAACTTTTTTCTTCCTTTCATATTGTGCACCTTTAATGGTAAACTAGCCTTTGCTGTTTGTTATACCCAACAGTTCTTAAATACTTTTTTGAATTGTAATATGCTAAGTGTGTTAAAGTCTTAAAATTTCTCTTTCCTTTTCTGCCTCATAAAGAGGAAAATATTTTGCTGACAGTTCCTGAATGCTGTTAGACATACAGACTTCATATAACCGATTCCCTATTTGAAGTGGCAGATTTAATATGTGTTATCATGGAAACAGCATGCGTGACAAGTGTTACAATTGGATGGGATTAAAGCTTATTTCTGATCCCTTCAACTTCTGATACTAAGTCCTATCTAGAAAAAAAGTCAGTACTTGTATGCTGGTGTACAGTTCTGGAACCCAGCAAGCAGCCTTGAAAAACCCTTTCACTGCTTCCTAATTAATCCAAACTGAATTTCCCAAATTCATTTTTGATTCCGGTACTTTTTGCATGGCTTAAACAGAAAGCATGCTATTATCTATCTCCTTATCCAAAATACTCTAAATAGTACTGGACAAGGGACCTTCAGGTTTAGTACAAGATTTCAGAAGACTTACAACCTAGAGGCCTCATGTTTAGAGTTAGGAAATAATGGAGTCCTTGTGCCTCAGTTTTGTCTCTTGTGGAAGTGGAGCAGCCAGAGCTAAAACTAATTATAACTAGTATGTTGTAATATTTGTAATAGTCGTTTGCTACTTTGTTGTATAAGAGCCTATGACATTGATGAGCCTCATTCTTTTTTAAAGCAACAAAGAAGTGAGGGTTTTCATTACCAATGATTGAAGTTATGTTCCACATACCAAAGTCCATATTTATTTGTTTTAATATACGAAGGCGGCTGTGTTTTTTGTCATGAAAACTGAACTTCTGTGCAACTTCTGTGAAATCTTGCAGATGAGATAAATGTAGTTGGGTGGAATCTTTACAAAAAATGTAGCTGTTCAGTGTACTGGTGTTACAACAGAACGGATGAACAGGCCACCAACTTCCTGAGGTATTACTTAGCTGTACTGTAGTTGTGCAATATACAGAGGTAGCAACACAGAAGGGTAATGAGGTATGTATATGAACAATAAATAGGTTCCACTGAAGTAAAAAATGGTAAATAGAAATGCAAAGCAGAAAAACGTAAAGCTTCCAGAAAGTATTTTACCTGTATCTCAGAACTGTTTTATACAGTATTAGTATTCTTTTTGTTTAGCCAAGTAAAAAGCAAGTTCTGACACATCTCTTAAATGCTGTTGACCATGTAGATGTGCTGTGGATGCAATCAACAGCATCTTAAAAAAAGATAAGGGGGGGAAAAAGTGATGGAGTGAGCTGTTTTCTGCTAAGACAGAAGAGTGGATGCATAGTAGAAGTGAAACATACCAGCAAGCTCACACTGTAAATGTTTCAGTTTGTTTCTTTGGCAGAATTGTTGTGAAAGCTCTTTAA
Organism: Haliaeetus leucocephalus; assembly: GCF_000737465.1. Classification (NCBI taxonomy): domain Eukaryota; kingdom Metazoa; phylum Chordata; class Aves; order Accipitriformes; family Accipitridae; genus Haliaeetus; species Haliaeetus leucocephalus. The sequence goes on from NW_010973351.1 coordinate 3,185,350, forward strand.
AGTGTCTGGGCTGTCACACATTGTTTGGATCAATCAAAAACATCTAGCTTGATACAAAATGAGATTTGTATGGATATAGAGAGCTAAGGGTGAGGAAGCTTGCATATTGTTTTCTGTCTATTCTAGGGGTGTCACACTTTTACTGTTAGCAGGCAAGCTCATTAATTAGAGGAGCTGAGTTTGGAACTACTACAGTTTTTTTACTAGAGCCCATGTGTTCAACAGCTACGAATTTAAAAGAAGTGGTTTAGGAAGTGGAGAAGTAGGTCGGTAGTTATACAATATTGGGGTGGGAGAGAAAAAATACAGTGTTGTCACTGCCAGAGGTGTGAAAGGAAAGTCTTGAAGGGATGCTTTTGGGTAGAGTAGCTGTAACTTAAACATTTTAACATTAAATTGTTTAAATAGGTACTGCTTCCACAGCAGGAAGGGTGGAAGGATCTTATGAGCATCTTTCAAGTTTTTGAGTGCTGTGACACAGTCAGACGTTCCCATAAGCCACAGATCTTTGACGTTTTCTTCAGGAGGAATACAAATTTAGTCTTGTTCAACAGTTGAAGATTTGTGTGTGCGCATCACCAGAAATGCCATTTATTTCAGCAGTTAATACGTTTTGTCCAGGAGGAAAAGTCAAAGTACGCTACTTATTACAAATCTTAGTGAGTAGAACACAGAAAATCCTTGATTCGATCAGCTGGCATAGTCTTTTAAATAACTGAAAGGCTTTTTCAAGAAAAAAGGAGGAAAGCTTTTCTGAGATCAGCAGGAAAATTTAAATCCACAGTCCTGACACTATGTAGTTCTTGTGAGCCTGCTCTAATTTACATGAAGTCTGTCACCAATATTGCAGTCTGAGAGATTACTTTGTTCTCATGATGATTTCTTATTAAATGGCAGATTGGTAATCTAGAAAGACAATATTGCAGAGAGCAGAGTGTTCCAACAACTGAAAAAAAAAGCTTTCTCTTCTGAAATACCAGTCCCTGATTTTGTTTACATAAATTCATGACAAAATCATCTGTCAAATTGCATGTATCAGTATTGAGGACATTGATAACATTACTGACTCATAATTATGTTTTGGTGGCCCATCCTCCTTTCCTGAGGATTCGTTTTGGCTATAATTCCACTGTAAAACTTAGTTAAATCACTGTGTTGTTCTGATGAAGCTTTTTTCACTGTCTCCTTGTCCCTGCTATACTTGTCATCTGGTAAATCAATACCAAATTAATATTGCAAGACTAAAAGAAAGAAGTATTCTGAAAACAACATCATTGTGTCTGTAACAGACATTTCCCAGGCTTCTGGGAAGTTTTGCCACTTACAATAAGATGAGAACTTATTACTAAACCTTTGAATTTATCTGTATAAATAAACATTTGATAAGCATTTCTTATTATAATTCTTAAATCTCTTAGCATGAATTATAAAATCAAAGCTTCGGGGGAAAATTTTTCTAAAGCGCAAGGAGAATGAAAATACTATCATCCTTCAGTGAGGGTAGAACGCATAGTTACCCCTTCTGTATTCAGAAAACCCATTGACAAATGCTGCCATTTAATAGCTGCTTTTAAAGAAGCTGCTCAGACAGACATCTGCTCAGATGAAAAAGATTCAGTGTCACCATAATGTGCTTACCCAATCTACAAATTTATTTAACAATAAGTTAAAAAAAAGTGAAGGGCTGGTAGTCAATAAAAACTGCACACTAAAATACTGTATGTTGTTTTGGATTTTAAAAAGAAACTAACAAAAAAGCTTCTTGTTAGATGGATGGGGTGTCAGCAAAAAATCCTTTTTTGCAACTGATTAGCATTGTTGTTGTTTTTTTTTTTTTTCCAATTTGATAACAAAGGAGAAATGTTTCTAGCTGTTACTGCTAGTAACTGCTAGTTTAGGAGATTGCTGTTTTAAAAATGGTGTCCCTTTGGTTCTGATAACATAATCATAAATAATAAATTTTACTAGTATTTGATTTGTTTATTAACTGACTGCACTGCTATAAAGTGGATTCAGGCATCAGATATTACCTACTGGGGTTTATGGTTTGGGAAATAAGAAATAGCCAAAAAGGAGAACAAAGATGTGGCGGTAACACTAAGCTTAAAAATCGTTGTTGGAAGCGCTTCCAAAACAAATGGAACTTGAGCAGAGCTGAAGGTGATGTTCTGTGGCAAAGGGAGGTGGTTTTATTAGGAGATCAGCTATGAAAGGGGAAAGAAATGACAAGAGAGTTTGTATTTTCTAAGCAGCAGTGCTCAGGAGAGAGGGATGCTAGGTCTGTAGTTAAAAGAACACTCAAGAATAGGGGGAATCTAGAGGCAGGAAAACACACACATGAATTTATTACTGTGTAAATAGTGATTGGTTTTAAGGATTTCTTGTACAAAGCATGAGTGTTGTGCATCCAAAAGAGGAGTCTTTGAGGATGTAACGTGTGTGTGTCTGCAGTGCATATTGTCAGTGTATCTGCAGGGTGAGAACTCACGAAGAGATGTGGTTAAGCAACTCTGAATTTGGGGGTGTGGGGTGGGAGATAACCACTGGTAACAAGGGGGACTCGGGCTCTGTTTCTGGGTGTATGGGGAGAGGATAAAGAACCTGTGCCCAGGAGTTCTACAGAAGTTGCTGGGGTGAAGCCAGCACTGCAATCACTTTTGAAAGTTTAAGACCAAGGACTGTGAGACTTGAGCAGGGTTTTGTCACAGAGAAAGTGCAATGCAAAGAGGAGACCTGCTATAAAAGTAAGAATATGCTGTGCAGTAGAAAGCCATATACTAATCCAAACTACTGCTCTGCAAGCAATGCTAGCACCAAAATGTAGATTTGGTAAGAGTTTTGCATACGCGCTGCCTAGGCTTAAGCTACTCCTTCTTTAATTAAATTTGATTTTAATTAAATATGGAAATGTTATTGTGACTTAAGGTTTATTGCCAGCTTCACCTGTTAGACCCTGAATAGTTGGACAACGTATTCCTGGAGAGGAGACGTAAGCTGACTAAGGTAAAACAGAGAGACTGTGAGATTTAATTTGATGTTAAGATTTATAAACTTTACTAATTTGATTGTAAAATACCTTTTCAGCAGCTCGATAAGTTAGTACATTTAGGCCTTCCAATTCCATGGCTTTGCCAAGGAGATTACAAGGTGTGATTTGAAAAAAACCCAGCTATGATGGCATGCAAGCAAACATAGGAGTTTGTACGCACAGATGTAATTAAAAAGTACAGTATTGAAAAATGTTGTCAAAAATAGAAATAGTCTGAATGTCTTCCCTACACTTAGATTTCAAATTTTCCTCCAGTTACCAAGACGTGTTTTAGAAACAGACTTTGTGTGGTTAGCCCAGCTGGAGTTCCGTGTCTGCTATTGAAAGTTAACTTAGGCCTGTTCTGGTGATAGGAAATTGTTTGTTAATTTGCTATTTCAGATTGGCAGGAATATTTGCATAGGCCAGAATCTCTTTCAGAAAGCATACCCTGAAGTAAGTACTCAGCAAAGGGAGATGGGCAGTGTAACTGAGCTAGTGCATAATTTCATTTTTAATTTGATTATTAAGAAATTCCAAGTCATGGAAAACTTCAAGGCATAGAAGAATTTTTGTGACAGTGAGATAACATCTTCATTTTCTGGTGAGAATCAGCTATTAATAATTAGGCCTAACTGATCTTTGTTCTTTCAGGCTATTACATATATGGATTCAAAATAGTACACATCAAATACTCTTTATGCTAAATGTTTCTTGTCATATATTATTAATTTTAAAAAGTGAACTGTGTTGTTGAAAACCAAGGGGAAAATGGGAATGTTTTCTCGTGTGGTTACATGGTCCTATGTTTAAGATCCCTTAGAATAGTTTATATAACTTTATAATATTTTTTTAAACTTTTTCCCCTGTGACAACTATAAGTACTGTGAAGGCTGCCTTTTTCATCTGTGAACTAGAACTGGTGTTTGAAGAGAATTCACCCACAGCTTTAAACTAACTTGTCAGTTGTTTTGTAATGTCTTTGGAGCATTCAGTTTCTGAAAGAAAAGCATGGAATACAACCTTTTCACAGTGTCCTGCTTATTGGGAGGAGACATGCAGGTTTAGCATGCTATAGTGAGCAATGGCTTATTGCAGTACAGAGTACTAGAAAATATACTTTGTAAAGAGCAAAGTAGCCTCCAAAATGAACAATTTAAAAAAAGCTGTGCTTTGGAAAGTGGGCGTATGCCACCTAGTAAAAAGGAGTTTTCAATTTAGGCGGACCATTGTTGAAAAAGTAATAACAGCTTCTGAACCTATCCTGTGCTGTAAATCCAACGAAGTAAGGTGACATTACATAAGTGAACAAAGTGACTAGCATAGAACAGGCTCCTGTAGGAGAATTTACATTGTGCATGACAGATTCCTGGCATTAACCTGGTAACTTACTTTCAGAGCTACTTCTCCTCCTCTTTCTCACAAAAT
>NW_010973351.1:3191822-3192105 GCF_000737465.1 Haliaeetus leucocephalus
GGATACCTGTCCCTGCTTCCACTGCCTATGCATTTCCTTCTTGCCCTTTAGTTTGACCAGCAGGTCTTGACTCATCCATGCCAGTCTCTTGCCATCCTTTCCTGATTTCTTACACCTGGGGATCAAGAGCTCTTGTGCTCTATGGAAAGTGTCCTTAAAGACCTGCCAGATCTGTTCTGCTCCCTTGTCCCTGAGGGCAGTTTCCCAGGGGGTCCTACTGACTAACTCCTTGAAGAGCTGGAAGTTTGTTTTCCTAAAATTCAAGGTCCTGACTTTACTCTTC
>NW_010973351.1:3192899-3201112 GCF_000737465.1 Haliaeetus leucocephalus
CCAGTGTACCCAGCATGTCTCAGAGCAACAGGCTGGGGGCCCTCGCTAGCACATCCTCCCTCTAACCTTGGCGTTTCATCCCACAGCTTGTCAAGGGCAAGGCTGATATTATCCCCTGTCCCCCTTCAAGTCTAGTTTAAAGCTCTGTCAGTGAGCCCTGCTAGCTTGTGAGCAAAGACCCTCTCCCCACTTTGAGAAAAGTGAATCCCATCTGACACCAGCAGGCCTGGTGCCGTGTAGGCCATCCCATTACCGAAAAACCCAAAATTGTAGTGGTGACACCAGCCACGGAGCCATGTATTAATAGACTGGGTCCATCTGTTTCTTCCAGTGTCGTTGCCCACAACTGGAAGGATAGAGAAAAAAATTACCTGTGCTCCAGATTCCCTTACTAACCGTCCCAAGGCCCTGAAGTTTCTTTTGATTGCCCTTGGAAATATAAAAATGTGTCCCAGCTCACTCTGTTGCGTGGCCCTTTTCTCATCACCCATGGTTCTGGGAAAGTGTACTAAACCTGGTGATTATTATTTCTCTGTCTGATATCACTTATGGTGTGCTAATTACTGCACAAACACTGGAACAGTGTGATCCCTGGGATCTCAGTGATGCCTATAGTTTCACTTCCCATGATGGACTGTTTTTCTGGTGTGGAATCTTGTGTATTTTTAACTCCTGTATTGGGTTATGTACAAGACTCCTATATTTAAGACCATACATGTTTGGCTGGACACTAAAAGAGCACCTTTTTTTTTTGACTGTTATAAAAGATTATGTATCTAAACCTTCCAGTGGGGCTTGCATTTTAGCTGAAACAAAACAGAGAGTAGTATAGGGAAACCTCTATTCTTGATAGGGAATTAGAGTGGAAACTAAAAGTTATACCACTGAGAAACTCCAGAAATTTTATGCATCTTCAACAGTGAGAGCACAGTGTTTCTAAGAATGTTCACATAAACTTTATAGAAAGATAATCATCTGTATGTGTGTTTTACCTGTTACAGAAACCATCATAAACCTGAGCACCATTCCCCACCAACATCCCAATTTCACATAGCTCCAAAAGGACAAAGCATATAAGATTTTCTAAGATGACATACATGAATATATTAGGTGGTAGCAGTACAGAAAATGATGCAGTTTGAATTAAATTAAAAGCTGTCAGCATGTAACGCTTCACATCTGTTGCCTTCCATGACTAGGTTGCAGAGAAAATCAGATGCACAGCTTAAACTGGCAATGCCTACATTACTGATGATACATTCTAATGCTGGCGAGTGATTGAATTAACTTGTTCGTAAGAAATTAAATCATCTTACAGTCTCTGAAAAAAACTGAAGTTGAAGCTCAGCAGAACAGTTAACATACACCACAGTAGACAAAAGCAGTCTATGTAGTCTATTGCTGTATGTTACCTAAAGACACGTGGTAAATTTGCTAGCTCTGTTCTTTGCGATCAGCATGCTGCATCCCTGACTTTTTGAGTTTATGGCTTTTTCTTTTAAATTCTTTCTTGTGTAATAATCCTCACTGAGCAGGCATGGCATTTGCAGGATGCCTGTTCAGAGGATTCTTTGATACATTCAGTTTTTGCTGTAAGTTTAACATGCTAATTTCAACATGAAGCTGCATCAACTTGTTTGTTTATTTTGCTGCAGAATCTGCCAGAGAATTTCAGTGATTGCAAATTGAAAAAGAAAGGGTTGGTGAAGAGGGTTCAGGTGAGTTTGTGGGGGTTTTTTTTGTTTTCCATTAATGCTGGGCACTTGTATACCAAGAGTTTGTGAAAATGAGAGCTGTTTAGATTTTTTTCAGTGTTCGTTCTTACCTTGGTATTTCTTATGGCCTCCCTTCGAGAGGTATTTAATAGCTTTATAATAAACAGTACACAAAAATACAGATTTTTCATAGTTCATGCTGTTTTCAGATAATGTTTGTAATTTACATTAGTGGTTGGCCTTATGGCTGCCTGATGACGTAAAGTAATTCTGATAACTTGTGAAGAAAACAGGATCATTCCTCCTTTCCCACTCCTTGGTGGGCTGGAGTAACGAATGAGGTCTGGGCATAAGGATGCAATCAACTCTAACTCCTGCTGGACCTTGCTAGAGGTGTTCTTTGGAAAATTTAGCTTCTATTGCAATGTTCCAACTTTCTATGGAGAGTAAGTCTCTAAAGTAAAATCTGTACAGAAGAGCAGCTTCTCTGGGGGGTGGTTTTTTAATTGCTTTGCCATTGTATGCTGCTTATGAATTCCTAGGCATTGTTTCCTTAGAGACCTTGAACTGAAGGTTTGTTAATAAATACTGGAGTTCGTGTTTCTGTGTGTTGTCCCCCCCAAGTCAAACTTCCATAAATGATTGGTAATGCTACTCATATTATTGGTTTTATTTGTATTATGCTAGCTTCAGTCACAGGTTAGAGTCCTGAAAATTTTTTGTGAAAGCACCTTGCATTCATACATGGAGTTGAAAGGTTTTGTCTTATACTGTAACCTTATTAAATACTTTCCATTAATGTTTCCCAAATTTTTTAAAATAGCCATCTATTTAGAGGAAGCCCTACCAAGAAGTACTTCATTTTACAAATGGTTTTTCTTGCAGCTTTAGGGACAAAGCACTTTGTACTCAGTTACAGAGGTAAGTTCAGATAATGCAGATTGAAATGAAGACGGTTGCTGGTGTAGCTATGTTATATGGGGCTCTGAACGTGCTCTTGATTCCCTGTGCCTAGCCAAAGCAGCAAAACTTTGTAATAGAGGTATGGCTATAAACCTCATGACAAGTTACTAGAGCTCCACTCTTGGGTGAAGTTATTGCAGAAATAAGTGGGGCTTTGTATAAGAACTGCTGTTTAAATCATAAAACAGACTCTGTTGAGCAGAGATCAGAATTACTGATGTGCTTTTATAGGCACAGTGTTCTGCAGCTATAGGTTATGAAGCCTTTGAGGACTGAGAAGAATCTAAGGGGTTTCAGACCAGAGCTGTTAACAACAATTCGTTTTTCCAGAGCAAGAAAATGATGGCAAGTTATGCTTATTACTCTTAAGTATTCATGAAAGTGAGGGGGATCTATTAACTGCCTTCTGTTGCTGGCAATCACATATCTTCCAGAATGGGGAGACAGATATAAAACACTTGCAGCCAGCAATCGCAGTTGTTACCACCTTGACTTTTTCATCCCTCAAATCCTTACAGAACTGAGTTGATGCCAGCTCAAGGGATTGGTTGAAGATAGATGATTCAAAACAGCGTGATGGTTGAGAAACCTTTACCTGGCACAACAGTTTGCTGCTCTAGAGGGAAGGAAGTTTCTTAATGTCATTTTAATGTAAATAACATTAAATATCTGGTTTGACTGTTAAAATCTAATGCAGACATAGCAAAACTGAGTGCAAGATGTGAATAGATAGTGGGAGAGTCTGCTCAGAAACTACAGCGTACTCACATACATTGGAATTGGCATAAAAGAATTTATTGGCTTAAAGTGCTGGCACGTTGTGCTGTGTACAGCACAAGCAAAGTGACTAGTGGCTGCTGGCTCTTAATTGCTGTGTGTGGGTTGCTATACTTGTAAGAACTTGTGGACAGGTTCTAAGAAAGCTTAAGGTGCTGTGGACTGCCCCTTTTGGAAAGGAGCCTTCTGTCTTTTAGGCACACCAGCTACTTACTGATAAAGATGAGGGTTCATGTCGCCCTGTAGTTCTGAGAAATAGAAGAAGCCTTGGTTTAATGAAAGCTTGTTTTAGGTTTGACTGAGTAGGTTTGTCACTCCCACCCTCCACGACAGAAAGAAGTATGTGCTTTAGAAAGGAGTTTAAAAGTCATGTTCCAAATTGAAGCACTAACTTGTCTGAACCTTTATGATTCTTGCTGTTTATGAACTTTGGATCAACTCAAAGTACTTCAGCAGCAGGACTGGTGAGGATGGGCAGCCATGTTATTGCCTTATCAAATATCATATTTCTGTTGGATTCTGGGTAAACAAAATTGTGAATAAGCTGTTGTCAAAACTGAAGTGGAAGGTGGTTATTGAGTTGGCTTCTTCAAATTCATGTTGGAAACTGCAGTTTCTGTTCTTCAGAAGTAGCTACCATTGCTATAATTGCATCCCCAATAACATTTATTTGTTTCTTATTCTCAGGTTTTTCTTGCCCAGTGTGATACCATTGAAGGAAATATTGGTCAAGAAATGGACAAGCTACAGTCAAAGAATTTGGCACTGGCAGAATGAGGCATTGCCCTACTTAATTAGGAAACATAATTGCTCTATGAGCAAGAAGAAAAGTTTGCTCTTTGTTTTGGAGCACGTATTCAGCTTTTTTTTTTTTTTTTTTTTAAAGCCCAGTCTGTTAGACTGGTACCAGTCAATCATTTCTTGCTGGTTGTCTTGTTTGCCGCTTGGTTAGACTATTATTTTGAAAAGAAAATCCTTCCTGAAGAATGGCAGAAATAATCTTTGTGGTGAATTGTTATGTATCTTATGGACGAATGTTTAGTTAACTAAGTTATAAAGTTTGCAGTGATGGGCAATTTTGTCTGATATGTCTTTGAGTTTATTTACAGCTCAAATCAAAGAAGGTCTATAATTGTACAAGTGCCATAAGTTGCAATTGTAGGACTTCAGCTTGATTGAAAAAGGCAAACTGAGACGACATCTGGGAGAGTCGAACATTCTAGTAGACGGTTCAGAGCAATAAAAAAAACTACGCATTTGTATCTACTTAATGTTTGTATGCATTTATAAATATAAGAAAGCTTGACTATAAGGGAGTCGTACCTATTTTAGCCTTAAATTGTCATAATAAATGGAATGTACTGTAACATGTATGGTACTTAATTTTGAGTGGTGCTTTAAGTTGTTACTAAGCTTGATACAGACATATGTCTTTTACATAGATTTCTGATGTACTGTGTTTTTTATAGATTATTCTTATTTTTATTGTTTGTGTTCCATCTTGAGTTATGGTGGGAAATGAAATGAGATTAATCATGCTGCTCATATACCAAGAGTTCAGTTAAGCAAGGTATAACTAAGGAGCTATTTTGAAAGGTTTTTTATACTTTTTTTCTGATTTTACTGAATTCATGATGCTATATTGAATGGAAAATTACAGTGATTATTTCTAGTCTGTTAAGGTAATCGGTGAATTTTTATAGCATGTTACAAAGTGACAGAACTTTATTTTAGCAATGCCATGTGACTGAGGGTTATGACTGATTCTTGCAGTCAGATACGTGCCACACTTAGCCTTCTCTGTTAGGTGTTGCAGGAGATAGTACCTGTCAGCAGGTGCAGCCAACTTTGCGGTTGTTGGTCAGAGCCCGTAGCTAACGTACCTATAGTGGGAATTGCTTTTTCACTGATACTTCTGGTCCATAGGTCAGTCATATACGCAGTGGCTGCTGCAGTAGTGACTGGTAAGGAGCCTGTTTCTGAGGGGGAAAAAAAAGCTCTTTTGTCTCAGATGAGTCAGACTGAGGAGGTTTAGAAATGGCCCTTAGGTAGTGAGCTTTTATCTATATGTGACTGTTCTAAGATTAGCTTTGCTTTCCAGATAAAAACAGGGAATGTGTGTAAAAAGATGTTAACTTCTAGTAAGTTATAAACCATAAATAATACTTAAAGTATTTTTATTAAAGTATTATGTCTGATGTTTGTAATTGGAGGAGCATTTATTTAGTGAAAAATGCCATTGGACAAATGAAGTGAGAGCCCTGCATTGGAAAGGGTCACTTTTATTCTAAAAATGCCTTCTGACCATACCAAGATTGGAGTTGCCATATTTTTTACTCTTAACCAGTTTCTTCAAGGTTGTATTTTTTTCACATGTAACTCTCTTCTCAGCATCTGTGGAGGATTTTAAGGTCTAAACTCCTAGGAAGCTTGTCTATCATGTTAGGAAATGGTATGTTTGGTAGGACTGTGGATATTTTTTCCTAGGCTGCTATAGTCTGGTCATGCTGCATTTTCCCAGCGCTTTAGAGTTAGGAGAAAGAAGAGTTGGTTGTAGCCATTTTTGTGAAGCCCTACCTAGCTTGGTGCTGCTTCTGGACCAGATTCAGCTGACTCGTAACCACCAGCAACGCTGTTGCCTAATTCAGGGGATGCAAAATTATCCACTTGCCTGTGATGGAAAGGATCCTCACCCTCTCAAATGTAAGTCCTCTAATGCATTGAAATTTCACAGGTGCATGTATAATAAGCGAAGTATCCTCTTGTGCCCATGAAGAGAACTGGGAGCTGTGGTCATGGCTAGGACTGTGTCCATTTCTGCTGCTCCTTTGTATTTTTCTCTCTTGGGCAAGAACACTAAGGCTATAGGCAGACATCATCTTCCCAGCACTCCCTTCCCAGGAACTTCTGCTTCTTGAGATGTGCCTGTGTGAGTACATCCTCAGCCTGTCTCAAAGCCAGGTGGATTCACTTTAAGATGTTCTATAGTAGGTCTTTTGATAATCTGCTACTTTGAGGCAGAGAGTGATGATGAACCTCTCCCACCAGCACATCTGGATTCAGCAAAGGGTGGGTGTCCTGAGCTAAAGTTACCTTACAGTGGTAATTCCTGGTATCAGAGTGTTTGGTTTCTATGCCAAAAGTATGTGTGTGAAGATGAACTTTGCAGTATAAATTTTTTTGTCTTCCAAATGTAAAAATGAATTGATTTGTTTTGGAAAATGGATGGTTGTATTTAAGTTACCTAAGACCTTCTAGAGTGGGTTGACTTTTATAGTTAGTTTTGAAAGAAGAGTCTTATACTTCATTTTTTCATAATAGCCTTAAATTTCAGTGAAAGCAAACCTCTGTGCTTTTGAAAAGTGCAGCAGTCTACAATTGCGGGAGGAAGGGGAAGGAAGAGGAAATTTTAAGTATTCTTCAGAATTTATAAAGGTAAACATAGATCTTAATCAAGCTTAAACTATATTCTCACTGATTCTGTAGTCTGGGTGTATTGTGATACCTATTTTGCTACTGAATCATCTCCGCACCCCAGCCATCTGCCCTGATCATGTCAAAAGAGAATTTACTCCCTTTTGCCTTAGTTGCATTTGCCCCATCGTCTTCCTCCAGTTGCTGTGTTGCTCTGGCTGTGTTTACACATCTCAGATTTGCCACGTGGGCAAAATATCTTACCACAAAGTTTGTCTTTTTATGAAAATGGAAATCAAATCACACACTTCCTTGCCCCATTTTCTCCCCCAGCTCCTGTAGGCTGGTGTGAGACGAACCAAACCCGACGTTTGGGGAGCGGTGGAGTCTGGAGCCGTGGGACGCCTTGGGAACAGCGTAAAACACGCTGCTTGTAGTGGCGTCCTGTGACTGAGTCCTCCTGAAGGTAATGTGGCTGTAAACCTGGAGTAACGCTTTTTTGACTTTTAATGGTCATGCGTGGTTTGGTGTGGAGTACTTGACGCTGTGGAACTTGGGGCTAGATTTTTGGGGGGTTATTTTATTGTACTATCATGAACGAAAAGGTAAAAATAAAATACGGAAAGTTCTCTGCTGTCCTTGGTCATGGTGCGCTTACTAAATGTAGAGGTGCTGTAGATGGACTGTATTTTAGTGGGGAAAATGTGTGCTGCTGTCCATGTCGCAGCGTGCACTGTGTGGGCGAGTAGGAGGTGTTTGGGAATGGGAGCTGCCCGTGCAAGGTCTCCCCAAAGGGAGCGGGGAATCAAAGCCTGAAATGTTCCCTGAAATGATCCGCAACAAGCTGAAAAAGAGGGGGGGGGGGAGAAGCTGGATTTTATTTGGTTTTGGTTTTTTTTTCTAAAGGACTTCTCACAGTTGTGTTGCACACTGAGGTTTTCTGGATCTGGATGTATGGGATGTACTTATTGTTATTATTTTTTACTTATTTTGGGCAGGTCTGGGGGTGCGTTTTAGGGATCTTATTCAGAGACGTGGCCCACAGCTGGATTACTGTGCCCATCTAGTTCTGATGGTGCTCCATAGGCTTCACTTCTGACAAACCTGATCAAGCCGGAGAATTTAATTCAGCCTCTCTGTTGAGATAATTTTCTCTTCCTCCTCCTCCTCCTCCTCTGGGGGCGGGCCTGGGCATCCTGGCCCCGCCCCCAGCAGCCGGAGCCCCGCCTCGGGGTGGGGCTTGTCAGCCCCGCCCTCCCGCCGTGCGTGGCGTCGCGGGGCGGAGCCGCCCCTTGCGCAGTGCTCGCCGGGAGAAGATGGCGGCGGCCGGGGTGGGCCCGGGTC
>NW_010973351.1:3201122-3264982 GCF_000737465.1 Haliaeetus leucocephalus
TGCTGCTTTTTGAGGTGTGCGCCAGTAGGTCACCGTTGAGCATCTGCCGGGAGAGAGTTGTGTGAAAACAAGCCTGGTTGCTTCGTCCCGTTTCGTTTTCTGAACACCTACGTACCGATTGAAAGGCCGGCCCCTGAGAGAGTGGGCCTGCGGCTTTCGGGGGTCGTGCTCTTGGGATGAAGCTGTTCCCACGTTTAGCGACAGCTTTTAACTGTCACTTGTCTGCAGCTCGGACTTGGAAACCCTCCTTGGGATTGCTTTGTTACCTGTATGTTACCAAGTGACAGCTTACACGTGGTTGAGAAAATACGCGCTTTTTTCTTCATAATTTAGCAGATAAGAATTTGTAAAACATTTTCAGCGAGCTTTTAACTTGGATGCAACCTTAAGTGTGTTTTTTTTTACCCTTTTAAATTCTGCTGCTGCTTCTTAGCAGAAACTGAGAGATTGCATTTAATTTTCCGAGTACTGAGAAGACCAAAAGAACTGAGGGGGTGCCTAGTTCATTGCCTGCATTCTGAGTGGATCATCATGGGAAGGCACAGTGACATGTCTTTAATACTACTGCTGTGTTTTAATTTTAAAACACTTAATATTCCAGGACCTTAGGATGAGTCCAGCCTTCCTGCTCTTTCCTCCAGTGTCTTACGGCTGTAAATGTTACTGGTCTTGGTCTTTCCTTTCTCACTAGTGCAACCTCCCTTGTGCAAGTGTCAATTCCTCTGCCCCCATGTCACATCATTCAAGAGGCTGACAGAAACATCAGTCTTGGTTTTGGTATTCATGATGTCTATTTCAGTGATATTGCTCTAGAAAGACATTAGCTCACTTTAATAAACTGTTCTAAAAGCTCTGTATTTTAAGCTGCAATCCTGAATTTTGTACTTCTTTACAGAGAGTTGCAGAATTAAAAGGCACAAAGCAGACAGCAACTGGTTCAGCTGCTAGCACATCATCTCATCCTGTCAAGAGAAAAACTGTTGACACAGAAAATACAGAGTTAAAGAAAGTAAAAGGTAAGGAGAGAAAAATACTTATCGAGCACTTGCCAGAATCTAGACATTTTACATCTTGAATGTCTTTGGTTTGGGTTTTTTTTCCCGTGGAAGTGAGTGTGAATACACAAGGCTGTTGAGTTAATGTCAGCCTGTTGCTGCTGAAAAGGGAAAAAGTCTGTCTTGCTCTTTCTTTGAGTTTTCTGATCAGGAGAGAACTGCAGTTTTGGTAGTTTACCTAGTTTTCTTCTGGGTTATTGGGTTAAATTAGGTCATGGAGCTGTGGGCTTGGTCCAAACAGAACCAGAAACAGTGCAAGTTAAACAGTAGAAGCACTTGCCCAGAAATGGTGTTAGTCCTTTTTAGTGGGATCAAGCCACTGGTTTATCTCAAACCATGCATAAAAGTTTATGCTAATGATAGTTAATTTTTTTGCCTTTGGTGCTACTAAACATGTAAATATAAAATATGTGGAAGTGTGCATCTGTGAACTTGTTGCTGTAGTAGGAGTTTGTTTGAGGGATGTTTCTGTTAAAAGCATGGATTGTAAGAAGTGACTCTTGGCTGTTACACAGGTACAGACGAAAAACCACATACGTCTACATCTGGGTAAGTAGATCTTATTACGTACGAGTTTTTTGTAACTGTACCAACTGCTGCATTCTCTGTTGGTAAAAACTGCTGGTTTTCCTTGTCTGTCCTTCCTAGCCAAGGGTAAAGATTCAGAGAATCAGCAGATTCCTGCTTCTGCTCATTTTCTAACAAAGGTGTGTATTCCTGAACATGGCAGCATCTTCCTCAGTGCAGATGAGAAAATCATGGTATTAACTCTAGAGTCTCTGACAAAACAGAAATTCTTTTACTGTCACTATCAGAGTTTTAAGGATTAATATGTGGTGGTACTATGCAGTTTGCTAGAATGAAAATAACTAGATCGTGGCATGCACTCTAATCTTTAATGTTAGCATACTGCAGAAGAGATGGTAGTCTTGAAATTAAGACAAATTTTAAATGTATACTTAAATGTACATTTAAACTATATTTATTCACAGAAACTACTAACAAATGTCATCAACAGATCTTTATTAAGATGTTTTTGTCACTTAAAATTCGTGTAAATGCATCTCATGCGGTTAGAACTCTCACAAATATATAGGAGTGTATTTGACTTCGATTCGGTTAAGCATCTTACTGCCACTAAAGATTTCTGGTGGTATTTGGACATCTTTGTGGGGTTGGTAGATGTCACAGGAGGCCTGCAGGTCCTCTGTATGCTTCTTCACAGGATAAATTATTATTATCTTGCATAGCTACTACATGCTGTTTACCTTGATAGTAGAAAACACTTACCTTGTAGAAATTCTGAGTGTGTGTGAAAAATTAACAGTTGAGAGATTTGTTCAGTATTAAACTGATCGGTATGATTATTTTAAAGTATAACCTGGAAAAATGTTTGCCTTGGAGGCTTGCAGCTATTATAAGCAAATCTGGGTTTTCTCATTGCTGAACCTGTGTGGCTCTTCTAAGCTGCAGTTCTGAGCAGCAGTAGGTCCCCCAAGTAAGTAGTTGTGTTATACATGAAGGTTATCAAGGTTTATATGACATTAGTGTGACTGCTGAACTATTAATTTTGTATTGAATGTGTTCACAGCAGGTATACTGATGCAAGTAACTTTGAATGCGGAGATAGAATCACCTAAGCTGCCATTCCTCCAAATGCACTTTGTTTTGGGATATTTTTATTAATGTTTCTGATATTGAATACTCAAATACGAAAGTGGAACTGAAATGTGTTTTCAGAATTAACCTGAGCATTTCTGGGGAACTTCAAATGAAGGCAAACAAGCACATGCTGCTTTCAATCAGTGGTTACGTGGGTAGCTATGCAGTTTAGGGTATTGCACTGTATCTAAAAAACTGTATTGCTCACAGGCTGAATAGGCATCGGATGCTAGACTGTAACTGATTCTTGTGAAGTTTGAAATAATTATGTTGTGTGTTCTTTACTAGGCTACCAGCAGATTTTTTTGATGAAACAGAGCAAGATAGGGCAAACGAACAGCTTTCAAAGGGTCCAGGTCCCAGTTTATTGTCAGGAAATTACGATGATGATGAAGAGGAAGAGGAAGAACAAGATCAATCAAACAAATCTTCGGTTATGCATAAAACTGAAATTCCACCTCCAACTCAAGAAGTAATAGCTAATTCTCTGCCTGCAGGTAATGCTGACTGAAATAGTAAGTAATTCAGTAAGGAGAAGTTGTGTTTTAACTGACGATGGAAGGGTTTTCATTTATTTTTCTAATTATTGCTATTAGCTGGTTAGCATGTGTAGAGAAAGGAGATTCTTTGCTAGTTTTTTATTGTGTGGTGGTTTCTCAGCGTGCTTATTGGTTTTATGTTATAATTGTTTGAGGCTGTCAGACGAAATAATGTCTGTCTGTTCTTCCCTTGATTCAGTAAAGTATTAATTGAAATTCTTGTCTAGTCAGAATTTTATAAAGAAGCTTGAACAGTTGTTCTTTTTGTTCATAGGCTTCTGTCCTTTCTTATAGACTTCTTTGACAGCAAAACTACAGCTGCTCCTGTAGTTTCCCATTCAGGATCCATACAGAAAGCAGAGATACAAGAGAAGATAGTGGAAAGGTAAGCAGTCAAATCAAATATTGATAGATTTGGGACCTGTAAATAAACGTTGTTCTTCCAGGAAATGCAGATGGTGATCACTTAGAAATCTGTCATATTGTTAACTTGTATTTGGAATAGTTTGCATGTATGTCAGCCTCTGGCATTATTTCAGACGGGTATTTCACACTGTAGGGGCAGGGTAAGAGGTGGAGCAATGTCATACAGTGTCTGTTAGACATCTCTATTTGCAAATTTTAATGCAGGGTACTTTGGAAGCTTAATGTCAACCACTGCTTGTAACTGTTTGAAGAAAACCATTTGCTTGTTCTGTAGTAATCGCTCAGCTCACTTGAGCAATTTAGACAGTGGTTTCAGCTTTCAGAAGTAGAGACTGTGCTGTTAAAATGTTTGTGTGCTCAGCACACTGGAAAGAATAGTTTAAGAAGCCTAAGCTGTAGCTCTTTTTTGACAGTGAGATTTAAATCTGTCTGTGCGGTTCCTTTTAAGTTAGTTAAGACCAAACTGAAGAAGTGGGTTTTGATGGTTGTAGGTAAAACTTGAGGTGTAAAAAACTTGCTCCGTTTCTAGGTCCTTTCATAAAAGATTATGGATTTTATTCTTGACTATTTTTAACTCTACAATAAAGCAGGTTGTGAAGTGTTAACTTTAGGATAATATTAATCAAACATTTCAGGAAAGAAAACACTGCTGAAGCTTTGCCAGAAGGTTTCTTTGATGATCCTGAAGTGGATGCAAAAGTAAGTGATCTGCTCTTTTTATGCTGTTGGATTTATTTCTGCCAGTTGTAATGATTTTCTGAGTAGTGAGGATGCTTTTCCAGGTAATTAGTCATACCAGAATATAAGGAAGGGACTGAACTATTTAGAATAGAATAGACTATATCAGTTGGAAGGGACCTACAACGATTATCTAGTCTAACTGCTTGACCAATTCAGGGCTGGCCAGAAGTTAAAGCATGCCATTAAGGGCATTGTCCAAAAGCCCCTTAAACACTGACAGGCTTGGGTCATCGACCACCTCTCTAGGAAGCCTGCTCCAGTGTTTGACCACCCTCTTGGTAAAGAAATGCTTCCTGATGTCCAGTGTAAACCTCCCCTTGCACAGCTTTGAATCATTCATTCTCTATTAGAAAACATGAAAAGGGATGGAGGTGGGTAGGAAGACCTTGTTAAATCATCTCTCAGAAGGTATTTTTGATTGTGGTTCCTTTCTGGCTGTTAAAGAAAACCAAAGAAATGTTATTTGTTGGTTAAAATGCTGGACTGAGATTTGGACAATCTACCTGTTACTTTTATTTCTTTGAGTCATCCCAGGAAAAGCATTTCACCTAATTTGTACATCCAGTTCTGCTTCGGAATTGAAGATATAAAAATAGTTCTCTAATGTCCTTTGAGAGATCCTGTTGAAAAGTATTAAGAGTTACTATGTGACTGATACTATACATCCTGTTAGAATGAAAATAGCTAGGTTATGGCATGCACTGTAATCTCTAGTACTGGCATACTACAACAGTGAACTTGGTCTTCAGCCCTCTTGTCTTTTACCACTATAGGTTTTTTGATGCTCAGAAAAGAAATATGGGCATTCAACATGTTTCTCAAAAAAAAAACCCAAAAAAACCCCCCTCAAACCCCCCCCCAGAAAACCACCCAAAACCTCAGAAAACCCACAACTAAAAATCTTGAAAGTTTGATCAAAACAAAGCATACTTCCTTCAACTTGCATAGTACAGAATGATGACCAAAATAAACACTGATATTTGAAATACAAACTTTTTTTTGTTTGGTTTGGTTTGTAAAATTTGCCACAGGTGGCTTTCCTGCTTGCTTTGTTGAAATAATAGTGTTGTAGGCTCAAAGTCTTTTTTATTTTCCTTGAGTATATTTCCCTATTCACACTGTGGAAGGCTGCTGGCGTATTTAAATTGGATTGTGAGGTCGAGCCATAACTTCTGATTTGGAGACCTTCCAAATAATGCCTCTTTATGTTCAGTTAGTCCCACTGTCCCAATCACAAGCTTGGGTGTCTTTTATTTGCTCTGGCAAGATTCTTTTGGCACCACTCATGCCTATGTGTTGGCATATGTGAATAGTTTTGAATAATGACATTTTGAATACTGAAATATGTAGCTGAAAAAGCCATACCTTTTTGTTGTTGTTGTTTTGATTATTTTTTTTTTTGCATATGACTAATTGGAGTGTTAAATTTTTTTCAAATACTTAGTTTCACCATGAGTTGGGAAGCTTGTACAAAGTGGGAATGCCTAGCAGGCAAAGGAGAATCTGCTTATATCTGTGAGGACGCTGGTTAGTGATCTTTGTTCTGGTTATCACCTCAGCTGATAAAATTTGCAAGCGGATACATGTTCCAATAAGCTCTTCCTTGAATTGCTTCCAGGTGCTCTTCTTTTTAATCAGTCCTTTCTAAGTTTAGCTAATAGGCAGGGGAAGGAAAACGTTTGTGACTGTTTATGTTGAGTTGGCTGCAGTGATTCTGTGTTGGAATCGTATGCAAAATAATTATTTTCAGAATTAACAGTGAGCATTTGGAAGGGAGATTGTGGGCTTGAAAAATGTTGATTCTTTACATCAGGAATTTACAAAGCATATAAATTCTGGATTAGATAAATATTTCAAGGAAAAATAATTTCTTTAGTGTTTAAATTTATTGTAAGAAATACAAATAATTATGAATTACAAAAGACAACCACAATGCGTAATAACACAGTACATACACATATGATAGAAATAATCACAGAACAGAAAAACGAAATGATGACTATTACTTCCCAGTATGTAGTTTGCTTGGAAGCTTCTAATTTATTCTATAAACTTAATTCATACTACTGGATTTTGTATAATTGTTCAGGAACAAAACATACCAAACTTTTCTTTACCATGATGATGACTGATGTGTTACCAAAGGAGAGGAATGAATAAAGGAAAAATAAAACTAATGCAAAAAGATGGTGTTATGAATTATGCTGTTCAAACTGCTTAGTTCTCCTAGCTATATGATTTTCATCCAGTGCAGAGCCAGGCATCATCTGTCATCTAACATATGTTATATGCCACATCTTCCACTCTTGAATTATGGAAGTTTTGGTTACACAGGTAGGTTATATCTTGTTTATTTACTCGTATTAAAAGCACAATCTGGTTTTGATTACCTTAGTTGTAGATGTTAAACACATTCTTACAGCTATTACTTTTTCAGTCGTCTTGTCTTAGTACTTAATGTAATCTACCACAGAAGAAAAAGCTTTGCATGTCATTAAAATTGGTGTGTAGGTGTACTATTTCTTCTGTTAGCCAACAAAATTAGACTAGATTTGAAATATAGTCAGACTATCTAACACCAGTCAGAGTAGTGACTGAATCATTTGATGTTATGCCAAAGGCAAATAATTCACTGCTTTTGGGCTTGTGAGATAGCTTCTATATATGATTGAACAGGCAGCTTACAGAATTTAAAAGTTATCACCCAACATAGTGAAATTACAGACCATCAAATTAATAGACTTAGTCACTTGTGTTACTCTGAACATTCCACACCATCCATTCTTAGTCAATTATTATTTAACGTTACAGTCAAGGATGTTGTTTTAATCCAGGAATAGTCAGATTTTTCTTCCAAAACCATTGTGCAGCTGCACTCTCTTAAACATTATTTGAATGGAAGTATGTTGACCAGACTTTTCTGAGAACACAGCATAATTTGTGCTATTTCTCCAGGTGTTTTACAGTGCCCCAAAGAGTCACTAGACATAAATTTTTAATAAGCCTGTTTTTTCATGTTCCTTAGGTGCGAAAAGTTGATGCTCCAAAGGATCAGATGGACAAAGAATGGGATGAATTTCAAAAGGCAATGCGACAGGTCAACACAGTAAGTAATGGAATCTATTTTTATTGATTCTAAATACTATACACAATACGGAAAACAACAGTTTCATGCAGCTCTGCAAAATGACTGACATCTGCATTTGTCAGCTGTTTGTTGCAATGCAGTGTGTGGTTAAATGCACTTTATAAATGAGCAAAGGGTTCCTTCTATTTTCCTCTCAAGGGAAATTAAGTTGAAAAAACTTTTGATCAGGATCCAGTCATCAATATATATCTACTTACATTTGTTAAATTGTATTTAAATAAGATAGCATATACTTCAGATCAGTGTCCTGTATCCAAACAGGACATAATTTTGGGCTGCTCTTTAGATGAGATATTTTAACCTTGAAAAACACAGAACAAAACACCAACCGTTTGTCTGCCTTTTTCAAAAAGGATCTATAAAGTGTAGGTAGCCTTGGTTTTATGGTTAATTTAAATGTACTGGAAAGGAACCCCAAAATTTGGGAGGGACAAAAGATTTTGTGTGTGAGACACATAAACTGGCCACAATTTTTCTGTACTTCCATTTTTTACTGTTTAGCATTGCATGGAAAGTCTTCCCGGAACAGGTTTTTATCTGCCCTTTTGTACAATATAAAACTGTGACTAACGATACCTGGTGTTCTCAATCTTCCCCTAGAGTATTTGCTAGTTTTTTAACTTTAATTGTAAAGAATTGCTCATATGTCAACTGCTAAGAAAAGTGGTGAAAAAAAATTTATCATTGCTCATTTTAAAGCAGTCAGCACTATAAACAGAGCGAATGTTCATACAAAAGCAGTGGTGGATACATTTTGCTAGCATTAGCCATTCAGATAATTCTTCAGCTTAGAAGGAATCTTCTCAGTTATGCGTGGACCATTGATTGCATAGCATCTCCCAGACATTCAGATTTGAGAAAGTATATGCTGAAAAAAATAACAGGTTAGAAACACTTCGGGATCTAGTGGGAATATTTAACCAGTATTTTCAATAAGTGTGTGTAATTAAGCCCCGAGCATTGGGATATAGCTCCTATTTCAACATCAGACTTTGGGTGTGCGTAGCTTGTTTATGCTCCATTTCAAATAGTAGTATATTGAAAAATTTGAAAAGTTAACCCCAAAGCAGCCAAACTACTTTTAGTTTTAAGAAAAAACATTTCCATTTCAAATTAAACCAGATCAGGTTTTTTCTGTATTCGCCTCCAGAGTCTTTTGTGAAGGTGGGAGTATACATATAGGAGACTAACATTGACTTGAGGTAGAGGGGAGAAAGGGAAGACACAGACATCAAAAAGGAACAACAGCGGAATTCAGGATGAAGGTGAATTTTCTTAGCGGTTTTCTGGTTTAGATTTCAGAAGCAATAGTGGCAGAAGAGGATGAGGAGGGACGACTAGATCGTCAGATTGGAGAAATTGATGAGCAGATGTAAGTAGATCAATTTTTCCTCAAACTTTCTGTTCTCCAGCAGTAATGGATCACTATTTGACTAGAGTGATAAAGACATTTTTAATTTGAATCTTCTGTGATACTGCCTTTCATTAATCACCTAAATAGACTCCCTCAAATTGCTTAATGATACCTAATAAAAATATGCATTTTTGTGCAAATTTATTTGCAAAGAGAGAATGCACTAGAATCACTGAAAGTACAGCAAGCAGGCATGAGCAAAATAAAGCAATAGAAGGCAAATTCTTTGAACAAACTGTCGCCCTCCCCCCTGTCAAATGTCTTAATTTGTACTTCTCTATGAATTCTGATTGATGTAGAATTTATGTGAACATTTTTTAAAAGCGAGATCTGATATTCTGCATGCGATTAAAATTTCAGTAATGAGATTTTGGTGTTTTGACCATCCGTTTGCTGTACTGAAAATGTCCTGTTATGTCACTAACTCTCCTTGTTTCTAATGAAAGTTTACTTAAAGGTTTTGTTGAATGATGGACTTTATTACATGAAGTGGTTTTTTTTGTTTTGTTTTCTTGAAATGGTAGGCGTAGCAGTTGGATAAGCATTAGCTTAAACTCTAGGTAACCTGAAATACAGCTTAGTAGAACAGATTGTTCCCATTACCATGTAGCTTAACACGTTGATTAACAGTGATTGTGGCAATGGTAGCAATTGAAAAGAAAAACGTTATTTTTGATTTTAATGAACCTTGCAACAAAAAGAAGACACTAAAAATTAAAGCAACACTTAAGCTATCTGTACAGTTTTACATGCTACAGGTAATCGGCATATAATAACAGCAGCATTGGGTTCAAACTGAGCTTTGGTAGTACTTGAATGTCTTTTAACAGTGTTCGTGTAATTTTGGAGAGGGCTTGATCTAAACCTGGCTGTCTTTGAGCATTCATTTTTCCCAGTAGCTTAGGATGCTATAGTACATAGAACCAAATTCAGAAGTTTATAGAGAATTTGAAGCTTGTTAGCATAATTATTTTTCCCCAAAATAAAAGTTCCAAGTAGACTTTTAAAGGCTGTTTTTGTAGCTTTGTCTTCTGAGTGTATTTAAACTCGGGCTATTTCAAATTAAATTCAAAATCAGATTAATTCCAGTGACATTCATGTTTTCCTTTAGCCTTCAAATCTTCATCTGCGACTGCCTGTAAGTAATCATATTACAGATGCGCAAGGGGAAACAGGATCCAGATAATAATCTTTCCTTGTTGACTCTTCTAGCAAATAGGAATGAAAGAAGCAAAGATGTATTTAAATCTGGCTGATAGTACTTGGCATTTTCAACAAAATAGCCTGTTACAATGGCTAGAATAATTGTTATAAAACATATTTCCAGGACAGAACTTTTTAAGTAAATGGAAAACCGAAACTTGTGGATTGTGTTTACTTAAAATGTTCTGTTATAGCACACAGTAAGCAGATAAAGAATCTGAACACTTGTGCCGCTTTTCTTATTTTCAGAGATGCCATCCCTAAGTTATCAAAATTGATAGCCAGTTGATATCTCGCCTTTCTACCATATATGAAAACCATAAGTGAAGCAAAGAATGGCATCTCTTCCTGTGTGGAAGTGGATATTGCTTCTGTGTGCTTTTTTTAAAAATGATTTGTGGTGGTATTGCAGTTGTTAAATACTTGGATTAGATCTCATTGCTAGAGGATTGACCACACCTCTCCTCTCATCTGGTCTGTTTCCACCTGATGAACACAGAGAAGGTGCACAAGCATATTGAAAGCTTATTTTTTCAGTCGATGGGAAGCTAGCAAGTTTTTTTTATCCCAAGTTGGAGAAGCAAAATCCAGCACTGTAGAAAATCCAATTAATGTGGAAAGGCCACAAATGTTAATAGGTGGTTTACTTTTCAACAGTGAATGTTATCGCCGTGTTGAGCTTTTGCGTAACCGCCAGGATCTGATGAAGGAGAAGTTAAAGGAAGCCATGAGATTAAGAGCAACACAAGAGAAAGAGGATGAAGCTATTGGTAGCGAAGATGAAGAAGAATTGCAGGATTTGCTGTCTCAGGACTGGCGGGTGAAAGGGGCTTTGTTGTAGCGTTTCTGCAACATGGTTGAAATTCTCTTTACCTCTCATGTTATTTCCATTGTTAGAAGTGAGATGGTTTTGTTGAATATTTATTTAAAGACGATTGTGAGATGGTAAAGAGCCAAGTGCATTAAAAAAACCCAGCTTTGTAGATCTACAGTGGTGTATTACTTGCTGTAAAAACTGTATATTGCAAATGTTTTACAATATTGAATGCACCTTTCCTATTAAAATTATTGGTTTCCTACCAGAGGTATTCTAATGGGATTAATAAGTAACTGAAGAATCTCTAAGGTTTTGGAAGCGTTAGATATATCTGGCAATTTTGAGACTTGGGTTATTGTGCATAGAAGTAAAGGACTTCCAAAAGTGATAGCGTATGGAGTTTTCCCAGATTGCGGGGATTAGGGAAAGGAAAATATTCTGCATTTATGTTATCTTAAGATTTATAAGTGCTCTTCCGTCCATTGCCCCAGCTCCCAATAAAATATGTACAGTTTTTTCAGGATCTGTTACGGTTCCTCTGTGTATGTAAGGACTAAGCTCAGAAATGTTGAGCTACAGCTTTTCCACAGATACTCTGTGATGTGCCATAGGCAGTGCTGAATATTTTTCTTTATAGTATCTTGTTTTGCTTAGTGCAGCCATAGTGTAGCATACCTCACATTTCTTGAACCAGAGGGGTGAAAACACAATGGTTACATATTTGCATAACTAAATGAAAGGGTCACAAAATGCCAGAGAGGAAGGTACTGCACTGGAAACTGATGAGGTAAAATTTAGCTGTAAATACTGGAAATTTTCTTAAGGTATCTTAGGCACAGAGAGCATCTAAAATTGATTTCTGTTCTGATAAACACAGATGAAGTAAAATCGAGAACCAACAAACTTGAGAAGACTGGGACATGGAAAGCAGAACTACCTTGAGCTTTGGTAAGTATCTTTTTTTTTTTTTTTTTTTTATGAAGCATTTTTATTTTACTTTTGCAAATCTTAAAACATTTCAAATTTGCTGAGGACTTTTGAAAAAATAGGAGAAATGTGTGGTTTGAGATTTTTATCAAAAAAGCAAAGTTGTGAAAGAACAGCTTAACATTTTCCTTCCCCCCCCTCCCCCAAAGATTCTAGTTTTAAAACAAGTTCGTGAGGTTTTAAAGGGAGAAACCAAGCTTTGTTCTTATGAGAGCATTCTAAATACTTGCCTCAAAGATGTTTACTAACCAACCAGTAAAGAGAAAAACTAAAGCTAGATGTTTGATTTGCCTGTTCTGGAAGAAAGACTTGATATGGTGGGAGCCCTTTCCATATTGTGAGATGCCTTTTCACCACTCCTGGTTTCCGTGATCCTTGGGTTCAGCTCTTTATTTATATTTCTACAGCTGTCAAAATTCAAGCAATGGTCCTTAGCAGCTTGGTGCATCCATTTATTCCTGCTCATATATGCTGGCTTACAGCCACTGTTTTTTGGTTGATTTATTAACCATAAGTGTAAGTAGCTGTTACTTTAAGTTGCTAAAATGTTTGACGCAACGCTGCAGTCTTAGGTGAATTAGTAGTGTTGCTGAGACAGCAACATTCAGAGAGTATCAAAACAAATAATGAATGTTTTGGTAAGTTGGAGAAAACTTAGTTGGGCCAAAACTGAAGTAAAATTTCCTTATATAGCGTGAAACATTTGAATATCAATGTATAAGGAGGTGCCTATCATGCTGTGGTGAAAGATCTCTAGACCCCTTTATCACTATAAAGAGAACTTTCAGCTGAGAGGGTGATACAATATTAACAGGTGGACAGTTTTTGGTTTTGTTTTGTTTTTTAAAACAAAACAAAAGACACTCCCCCAATTTCACTCTTGAGAAGGGCTAAGCTAAGTTTCTAATTGTTCTACTTATCTTTGCTTTTCACTGACCTCGTTCACCAAAGCGTGCTAGCTTGTTAACACTGAACTTAAGAACCACTCTGCGTTTGGCTTAATGTCAGAGAAACAGAGGTGATTAAAGTCAGGTTACACTGAGTATCATGGACATACATAGATGTTTTTACAGTACAAAAATGTTAATTTCTGAGCTTATAACTTACACTTCCATTTTGTACATATATCTGTAACTTTTGTTTTGTACCTGAATATGCAAATCATGGTTTCAACTGCAGATAAATAGGAAAGGAACTAAGCATTAAAACAGTTTAGCTGTTTCAGTTGCCCTCCTCTTTAGAGATACCTAGTGGCAAGAACCTAATCAGTGAGTTTAGTTACAGTGCAGGGAGCTTGTACATTCAAATCCAAACCAGTGCAGCCTGTTGTTTTAATTATAAGAAACAGATGGCAGGAGTGAACACCAGATCACTCATTACTGTATTTGTTATCTTTGCATAACTTCTGTTGTAAGAGTAAAGATGATGAACAAGCCAGTGGGTGTACATATTGCTGAGGAAGTAACGGACAGCATTGGTCCTTCTTGGCTGTTGCTTGTTCAGGAGTTGGTACTTTTTTCCTTGGAGGAATCTCATAGTTCCACAAATAGTGTTGTAAGTTTATACAGCTTATTGTGTACAACTGTACGTTTCTTCAGCATTTGAAACAAAGCTTTTAGAGAGCTCTGTAAAGAAGATAGGAGTGACTTTGCTATCTGTATCCTGTGTGACCATTGATATACATGTGCTGTCGTGTCAAGAAGGCAAAAAATCATCCTGCTTTTTAGCAATGAAAAGTAGCATGGCTGTAAGGGAGAAGAGGGAATTATCCCAACCTTACTGAATAGTCAAGCTAATTTATCAAGGTAAATGATCTCCTGTGTCTTAGAAAAACATAGGCATAATTAATTTGTATTTTAAGTCTGTCATCAGTTTTAGAAAACAATTTTATGGACTTCTGATGAGCTATTCAGCTAGACGATTACCTAGAGCAAATAGCTGTTTTTAAAAATACGTACTTCCTTAATTTCTTTCTAACTTCTTAACTTTCTTGAATTCTATTTTTAAACAAAAAAAGATGAAAGCAGTCCTAATAACTAGCTCTGTCCATAGCCACTATTACAAATGAGGTTTTAATATCTGGCACAGTGGAATTGAGAAGAATATTTTAATTCTCTGATCTCCAGGACATCCAGAAAACTGAAGAATCAGAATTAAGGAGGAAGACTTAGCATTTGTAATCCTTACTTATTGATATAATAATGGAGAGTGTTGCCCAAATTTAAGAACTGTGGAATTTCATGCCACCAAAAAATAGTTGTGATTCCCCAGCATAGTGGTTTTGAAACTGGTAAGTAACTTCCAGGGCCAAAATGTGTGTGCGCGTGTGTGCATGCGTGTTTGAAGTGGAGTTCCAAGTAGCAGCTCTGCAGGGAGCAGCTAACTACAGCTGCAACTGCCAGTTTTTGGTAGTTAGCTGTTCTTTGGCAAGTGCAATCACAAATGGTAGTCTGTGTGCTAACTTCTCTCCCAACATGGAAGAAATAAGCTGCTGCTGTCATGACTTCGAAGTAGATGTGGAAAAGGGCTGTATTTGGTACAGAGGAGCCCAAAAGTGATTGCGCAAAAACAACCAAAGCAAACCAAAATAACAACAACAAACTAAACAGTGGTCTCATTTGCTAACATGATTGTTTGTCATTCCTTCGCTAAAGCATGTAAATATAAAATTTGCTCTGAATTACAAATACTGGTTAAAGAGCACATTAACATTAGTTTTGGTCAGGCCCCCTGCCAATAAATTCAATCTGAGGAGAGACAAATTTTGCTTATTACATGCCCCTGTGATTAAATTCTCTGCATTTTATCATCTTAAAAACACTGAGCTAGAAATAACTCTAATGAGAAAAGTCATATTACTAAAATGTTTTCAGCATTTAAAAAAACTTTCTTTTTTCTTATAATCAAAGCTTGCACTAGGACATCAGACATTCAACCAATAGAAATCATGCTGTAGCTGTCATTAGAAACCATAATGTGAGTATATAATGTTTCAGAAATTCCCTTTTGTTAAGTACCATCAGATGAATTTGACACTTCTATTTCATTTCAGTTACTGTCTTGAGACATATGCCAGTCTGTAGAGTGACAGAACACATGCATTGATGCAGAAACTGATTTAATCAACATTACTGCATTCCTTTCTGGAACCAAGGAGTAAGTACAATTCAGTGGCAAGAAAGGCACTATTACTTGTATCCCTAGAAAGCGTTGCTTAGGCCAAGAGATTTGAAATTTTCTGGTGTGAAGCAGTTTTTCAGTGTCTGCCTTCATTTATCTTCTGTTCATCACTTCACTTAGAACTATCCTGGCCTGTCAGCTGGGAAAAGAAATGCAAGCAGTTCCCTTGTGTAGACATCTAAACCAGGTCTTTTTTCCAAAAATATAGCGGAGGGACTATTGCCTTGTGTAATTGGTGGTTACAGCAGTTACAGAGGATATGAGATATCTCTCTCTGTTCAAATCCCTCCTCTCTATGCTGTCCTTTGAACTAGTTGAGCAGCCTAACAATTTCAGTCTTTCCTTTAGAAGCTGTGCCACTGTAAAATGATTGAATTAGTGAGCATATGTGACTTTCTTGTTCAGTAATTATGACACTTGCCCGAGAAGGGGAAGATCCTGTTCCAAGTACATAAATAGTGCTGAAATACATTCAGCGGAGATTGAGGCTGTGGTATAAACTGGATTTGGATCTCTCCCATCCCAGAGAAGCGCTCCTGTTTTCATGCTGTTGGGTATTTAAAAAACAAACCAGGGATACTTCCATTTCTGCCTAGTTCAGGTGGGGAAGGTTCAGCATGGGCTCTAAGACTGTCTTGTGAAACCTCACAGAAATACCTTCCCCATGCAACCCTGTGAGGCTGAGGCACTTACCAGGTGCCTACATTCATTGCATCAGCGAGATTTATGCTGTTAGCTTCCTAGGAGCCTTGACTGGCACAAATATGCACCTTGGGGCCCATAGATGCCTTCTGGCTATGTCTGAGAACAGAAAGCACTCTGGGTATTAGCAGTGGACTAGATTATGCGGCTGAATACCTCTAACTTTGCTTGTTTTCCTTCTGGTTGACTATTCTAGCCAGCATTTGTACTTTCTATTTTTTTTCACTTGAGAAACATTAACAGAGCAGCTTGAATTTGTTTGAGATGTTTGCCAGAACTCTGATAATGATTTGATGATGTGAAAGCTGCAGAAATTGTGCTTTCACTTGGAAATTCACAGTTGTGTGGGCAGTGACCTTTTCATATCAGGTGCATGCTTCCTCTTATCTACCTTTGGGCATGAGTGGTTTAGTTTTCTATCTATCTTGGATAATACTATTTTTTAGGGTTTTTTTTTCCCTTCAGATGTACCTTCTTGTGTTTTATTTGCCTGTTTTATATATTAAAGCTATCCAGGAACTTTTTCTTGCCACTCAAATCTTTTCCAGCTAAAATAATTAAATTAAAATGAGTCCTCGATTAGCCTAGCTTTTATCACATTTCTGCCTGTATTTTTTGCAAAAGCCCTCTCAAAAGACTTTTTTTTCCTTCCTTTGTCCATGTGTCTATTTTACCTCTCCTCATTTCACACACAAATGTACCCCTGCACTGGTTTGTTTAAATCTCAGTCTTTTCTAGCCAATTCTGCAAGACACCTGGGAATTATTTATGTGAAAGATGCTATACACGACAGAGCTGCTGCTGCCCTTTACCTAGCAGCTTTACTGGGAGAGTAAAGCCTTGACCTACTTAGTGTTGAGCTGCAATAATGTTCTATTTTTTTCATTTACACTAGCCAGGCTAACCAGAGAAATAGCTTTTGCTGTTCAGGAAATGAAGAGTATGGAGGTCTCCACTGTGAAAGCGGCTTCAGCTCTCCTTTCAAGAGTAAGAAGTTAAGTATATTTTAAGTAAAATATATATAGTTTAAGTAATAACAACACAGAATTTTATCAAGGTTAGTACTACAGCCTATAGTTCTTCCAACCTAAGGCTTGGAATAGTTAATTCAACATTGGGTAAGGCTTCCTGTGTGCTGGGATGCAATGAGGCATTCTGTAATCTTCCTCAGCAGCCTTTATTGTCAAGAGTTGCTTTGTGGCTGCATCTGTATTGAAAAAGCTGTTGACTTGTACAGGTTTCCAAGTCTGGATGCATGTCTTGGTCATACTGTAGTTCCAGGCTCAGACTCGAGACCCAGACACATAGGAGCTCTCTGTACCCTAGAGTCCATGGAAAATAATAGTGATATGCCCCAGAAGTATTCAGCCGGGGCAGTGAGGCTAACTGGGACCCCAAGCTAAATACCTGGAGACAAGTATAGACCTTAGTAGAGTAGGGATGGAGGTTGTAGAATTAGTCTCACATCATGAAGGATGCTACTCGCTTGCCCTGCCAAAAACTCTGCTTTCTCATGAGGATAAAGCAGTAAATGTGAAAGTATTGCCAATGCCCTAAGAGGAGAGGTGGCCAGAGCGCAGCCAGGAGTGCTGTATGCAGCAACAACTCGGGGCCACCCCCTTTCTTTCACTTCCATGTGAAGAGATAATTTGAGGCTGTGACTGCAGTGCTTCAGCAGATCCAAAGGAGGAGCTGAACGGCTCAAGCAGAGTGTTAGGGCAGGATGAGACAGTTCCCTGGGCCAGCTATCCATTTTTTAATGCAAATTGTCATGCTCCTCCCAGCTGCTGGGCTGCTTTCCTGGCAGGGTGAAAGGTGCTGTCTAGAAGCCTTGTCACTGAACAGTGCTGCTGGGAATGGGAAAATACAAAGGGTCTTAGCAATAACGTACTCAGTACCTGAGTTTGTTCTTTTGTTCCTGTTTTTCTTTTCCCAGTATCTGATCTTAAAATCAGCATGGGAAAACACGGGAGATGATAGATACAAACCAGTGGCTTCTCGTAGCAAGAAGCCGAATTCTTTCTTTTCTATGCAGTGTGAGAAGTTCTCCAAGAGCAACTTTGTTAAAAACCAAATAAGGTTTTGCGGAAATACTGCTTGCTCTACTAATTACATGATCTGGTTCCATCTAATCATGAAAAGACTCATCATCCCTGACAATGGGCTAATGTACTTTCTAATGTTGCCAGTATTGCACAGTTGTTACACTCTCCCAATGAGCACTGGGACCTTAAGCGTGATGATATGAAACCTTTAATCATTAATGAAAACAAGCAATTTGTCTATGATCTTAGTTTGACAATCCATAAAATAGTGTTTCTCAAATGACAAATTAGCAACTTGGTTACAAAGAACAAAGTTTAAACAACACAACAGTTGTATGCACAAAGCTACCACGTCTTTTTTTGTTTTAAATCAGGAAAAAAATTTATTTATAAAAACGTCTCATTTAATTTACTGTCGAGTCTCTAGCTGAATACAGTGGTTTAGAACACTAACGGCCCATGCTTTTATACAGATTAGCCAAAGCATGAACATCAATGAAAATTAACCCCCGAAAATAACTTTTCTTTGCTTTGTTATGAGCCACAACAGTGTTAAAACTGGAACAGTAATGAAAGCAACACAAGAGTTAGGAAGCACAGTTGCTTAAAGAGTAAAGGAAGTATTTTCTTTTGATGTCTCAGAATAATAAGAAAGTTAGAAATGGCAGAAACTCCTCTGTAGATTAGTCCATAGAAAGCATTGTCTCATGGGGCTTTGGAAAAGTCCTGTCTGGTGGCTAATGCACTAGGGCATGATGAGATACATTACAGAGCCCCCAGGCCAGTAACTTCTGAAGACAGCCTAAAATGTAGGAACAAAAATGAGGAAAAGAAAAGGAAAAAAAAAAAAAAAAGGCAAAAAAAAAGAAAAAAATCTTCTCACTATTAAAAAAATAACACTTGAGTACAACCAGCATAGAACAGCATTTCAATGCAGGCAAGTTTTCTCACAGAGAGGTTGGTGGTTT
This sequence comes from Haliaeetus leucocephalus, assembly GCF_000737465.1. Taxonomy (NCBI): domain Eukaryota; kingdom Metazoa; phylum Chordata; class Aves; order Accipitriformes; family Accipitridae; genus Haliaeetus; species Haliaeetus leucocephalus. Next base: position 3,220,010 of record NW_010973351.1, read on the forward strand.
GGTTTTTTTAAAATGTCAGTTACTGAAACAGTTACAATAGTCCAGAACAATTTTACAGCAGGTTTCTAGAGCTGTTAAATAGCTGAGGTACCTTGACATTATTTCCAGTTTCTCCTTCATTATATACAAACAAACAAAAAAAAGCCCAAAACAAACAAAACAAAAAAAACCAAAACAACAAACCCAAACAACAAAACCAACCAAAAACCCCATTTGGATAAGTGCAAACTGTAACAATGGCAGTTCTACAAATGGTTACAGTGACAAAACTTAGTGCAAAGGTACTAAGGTGAAGAAAAGCCCACAGAATACAGAAATGACACAAAATACTGAGATAGTACTTAGCCCTATACAATAATAATAACACACTTTGAAATACCATGTTTTAAAAAGTATTGCATTTGCATTGTGTTTTTAGTTTATATTAAAATGCACTGAATACAGTTCAATTGTTAAAGCTTTGTGTCCAAGGAGTGCAAAGTGTATGAACATGGCGGGCTAATGGGATTCTGGATTCGGAAGTGGTGAGGAAAACAATATTGCATTACTGAGTTATGCAACAGAAATTAAAAAGAAGGTGGATGGACAAACAGAAAATGCAGTTAAAAACTAGTTCCAACAGCTAGCAACCAGCCATTACATCACCCAGCTCTCTTCGGTTTGGCTGCAATTAGGTGTCTGGTTTTATTTAATCTGAACATCGTTAAGTTCCTGTTAAAGGGATGTTATCTGTTCAGGCAGCAACCTTTGAATGTCCTTTGGTAAGCGCTAGATTTTATTCGTAATTACAATACAACCCGATTGCATGATTAGCGGTGAGTTAAATAGGGATGTATTTTGTACAGAAACCTAACAAAAAATGGTCATTTTGGCTGAACAAAATATATGCGGGAGGGGGTACCAGAATAGTGACTGTGCATGTCTGATTTGTACCTACTCTTAAGTACTTACAGAAGTAAGTAAGTACTGTGTCGGTATATAAAACATCTGAGTGCAAAAGGAAGAGCCTGCTCTCCTTCCCTAAAGCAGAGTTCTTAAAATTACATTTTTTCCAAACCAGAGAAAGATTGTTGTGCCCTTTAAAAGAATGAAGTGGAAAGGCTCAGGTGCCTGATAGGTTGTGGGTTTTTTTTTGTTGTTTTTTTTTTCTCGGTTGTCTTCCAATCGTTTTAAGTTAGCGGTTTTTCTCAGACCAGAAAGCTTCATTTGTTGTATGCAGAAGTACCTGAGCTTTGGTACTTTCTAGCCCCCTTCTCCTGCTTGCAGGCAGGTGTCGGGGCAGGGAAGACGGGAGTCTTCGGGCCTGTGGAGAGCAGCAGAATGACCGAGGGGGCCAGCACTTCACGAGTGGATTTCAGGGGCACTAGCCATCACCAGAAGTGCCGGATTTGCAGGCTCTAGCAATAGAAAGATTCCTCAGAGGTGCCAATTTGCCATAGAAAATTGCTCTGCGGTTGGAGGGATCCCTTCAGATGGATCTAAGTGTATTTATATGCCAGGCAGCATTGCTGGAGCAGGAGCCGGCTGTCAAAATTTCGCCTCATTTATGTTTTTTTCTTTCTCTCCAGGTGTCTCCTTGCTGGGGTGGGGGCAACCCTGCCGTGCTGCGGAGCTGCCGGAGGGGCAGCCCTGGCTGCGGCCCCGGCGGAGGGACGGCGTCGGGGGGGAAGCCCGCTGTTGGAACTAGTTGGTAGGTGGTGCCCGGGTGTTAGTCGTTATGGAGAGCGGAAGACGACTTGAGTTGGCAACAGTTAACACTAGCAATTTAACAGAAAATAAAAGATGCCGTATTGTTTCCTTGATAACTAGGATCTACCACAGACTCTTGGTAGAGCTGGCAAAGCTTGCATTGTGTCTCATCCCTTCAATATGGAGCAAACTTCTGGCGGTCAGATTTCTTAACCCCGCTCGTCGAAGGAATTTTGGCAGTGTAAGCGGACAAACTCCCCGTGGCCCCCGCGGCGGCCGCGGCATTTAGTGCCAGGAGTGGGACAGTTTTCATGCCAAGCAGACTGGAGACAGGAACGGCATAGTGGGTGGTTGGCAGAGTTGGTAGGGGAGGGGGGGTACTGACGGTAACGGCGGAGGCGGCCGCCAGCACGGCCATGGAGGTGGGGGTGGAGGTAGGGGTGGCAGACTGAGAGAGGTTCATGTTGAGGTCAACAGGGGTCGTGACGGAAGCGGTCTGGGTGCTGACTTTAGCCATCTCTAAGCTGCAAACGAAGAGAGGAAGAGGAACAAACAGGTTGGGAGGGTCCAGCCAGGGCGGTGGGGCCGGGAGGAGGAGGAGGAGGAGGAAGGGAGGGACAGCAACCACGAAAGGGCAGGATTAGATCGGTGGACGAGGGGGACAAACGAGTGGGAGGGAGAGGGGGGAGAGAGAGAAAAAAAGGGAAAATGAGGGTCAAAGGAGGAACATGTTATGTGTTAAAGAAGAGAAATAACAAAAGGGTTTTTCATGATTCGATGGCGAAAACATTACTGAGATTCTAAAGTTCTTTCAAAAAAAAAAAAAAGAGCTTGGGAGGGGTTGCTAGTTCATTTTACGTATGAAAAAAGAAATCTAAGGAATGCAGGTAATGGCAAAAAGATGGAAAAAACGAAACTTAAAGAAAACTTAAAATAACTATGAAGTTTACTCCCCAGCACTGATATGGTGAATTTCGCTTTTCAAAATTACGGTATTTTTGAAAGGGGGACGCGGGGGGTTTTGGTAATTTTTTTCAATTTGTCAATTTTGTGACAGAAATAGTACCCTTTGTCATTTTGCTAGGATGAGAGGAGACTGAGCAATGATTTGCTGCTTCCATCTAAGGCATAAAGTTCTGGTTTGTTTTGTTTTGTTTTAGAAAGTTAGTTTTTAATTTCATTCATTGTGAGGTCAATGTGCATTTTTCATATAAAACAAACCTGATTAGCCAGTGTGTTCACTTCGGTTTGTACTTTCCCCAGACTTTTTTTTTTTTTTTTTAAAATCACAGCAAAATATTTATGCAATCAAATTATAAGGAAATTAGTAAAAAGGAAGACGGAAAAACACCCCGGCTTCCACAGCAGCGGTATCCTTTCTGAGCTTGTGGCAGTGTTACAGTGAACATAAAAGAGTTACCAGCTGACAGACAAGGTACTACTACATGGATACAACATACACATCGTCAAGACGGACCCCACCAGCACGAGGAAGTTCAGATTGACCCGACCTCTGAGCCCAAGGCAGTGACGGGCTCTTTGGAGGATGCAGATATCAAACCACCTTCACTTTAGTCTAACTCCACCCATTGGCAGGTGAGATGAGTTTGACCCATGTACTTAGGCTTTTCTGTACATTTTTAAACAGTAAAATACAGTAATTCCAAGGACGCGTTGTTTTTTTCAGATGACAAAACGTTTACTTAGATGAATCATCCCTTTGCTGTTTGTTGCAGCTTGTGCACTGGCTCTCAGGTTGGAACAACCTAAATACTAATTTCAGGATGCGTTTTGCATGGGACCAGCTGGGAGGTGTGACAGCCTAGCATATAAATAGGACTATGGCTTAGAAAGTCTTTGCTAGCTACAGTTATATGTGTATTAATTCCAAGTTGGGTGATTTTTTTCAGTAATTACTAACTTGTTGGGCTTCTGGGCTTTCTCCTGAGGTGAGCCGAGGAGCTGCAGCAGCTTCTCCTGCCCGGAGTGGAGTGTGTGCCAGCGAGCGAGCGGCTGGCTGTGCAGAGGACCTGCTGTTTTCCTGTCAGATCCCGTCAGGCCTGGGGAAGCTTCCCAGCACAGGGTTTGTGCTGGTCCCTGTTGGCACTTGGGGCTGGCTGTGCAGGCTTAGAGAGCAGCAGCTGTAGCCAAGCTACAGGTTTGGAGGGGAGCGCGGTCACCCTACTCGGGGCGAGTGCGTGAAATGCAGACCCGTTTGTGGGAGGTAAAGCTTTTGTTTTCCTACCCTGTGGTGTTCATCTGTCCCTATGGATAAGCAGCTCAGAATTTTTCTAACCCTTGCAGCAGAGTTGTTCTTTGCAGAGAGAAGAGCATCCTTGTGCTGTTAGCCGTGCTACTTGCAATCTACTCGCACAGCAGGATTTACATCAAGAATACTGAATCAGTGAATACAACTCCACTGTATGTCCTCAACTTGGGGTGTAGGAGTTACACGGTGGTGATACCTTATTAGGTTTTGAAAAGCTCAGTTTATATAGTTGGATTTTTTTAAATATTACTAACACAGTATTATTCTGGGAGGGAGGCATATAGAAAGATAATGCAGGATTCATGTTTCAGTGACTCCAAATTTGCCTACCTTGCATTTAACAAAAACAAAAAAATCCTGAGTTCTTTCCTGCACCAGCAGGGAGAATAGATCCCACAGGCTAAATGCTGGTGTTGGTAGCCGCCACTCAAACTCTCTGTCTCTGGTGCACTCGCACAGGTATGATTAAAGCAGTAATTTGCCCTGCTTCACATTTATTACTGGTGGTAATGCGCAAGGTGAAAGTATGTCAGGTTAGCTGTCGGCTGTCCTGTGACAGCAGCAGTTTCCCAAAACAATTGTAGATGCAATAAAATTAAATGTGAAAGTGGATGAGGCAGCCTTTGTACAAAATTTTATGGCGCCAATTCTACACCGTCCCTTTGAAGACCTACACTTTAGGAATATATACATTGAAGGCCACATCCTGCATTACCCCAAACTGGTGAAAGGAATAAAGCTCGATTGTGGCTTTGGTGGTCCTGTTAGCTCTGTGAATGAACCTCTTATCAAAATGGCAGTAAAAAAATATCTTCAGGAAACTTTTTCAACAAGGAGCAAGTGCTGCTGGCTACAACTTGTCTATAATCCAAAGTCAAATATTACACAGGAAACCTAAACTGCAGTTCATTCTTAATAAAAGCTAGAAGATGGAATTGGATAATGAAAATCCAGTTACTACAGTGGAGACCAGTTAAGAGACAGAAGATTTTACAGGAAAAAAAGACACTTGGACACATTCTACTCATACAGAGGTCAGCGCTCAGGTAATCAATACAAAATCAAAACTATTTTAGAAAGATTTAAATCTCTCAATGTATTAATATATCTATAATTTAGAGTATATTGTGTACGTATTCGACACCAGATTGCAATAGAAGTCTTAAAACAACTTGATAAATTATTCTATAGATGGCAGCTTTGGTTGGAGGCTAGTTTAAAGATACACACAAAACATTTCAGGAATACTGTAGATAGATAGTTTTCTACATCCTATGCTGCTCTGAGGCATTGATTTATGCAGAAATACTGGCCCTGGAAACCAAACCACGAGAATGACAGATCTTGTGGGGGAGAGAAAAAAAAAAAGTCCACCTTACCCTGAATGCTTATATGGCTTTTATTTATTATAATTATTATTTTGATATACTAGACTATACCTTGAGCATCTAGGTACTGTACTCGGCTCTTCCCCAACACTGTTTATTTCATGCCACTCTTTATTTCATCTTTAAAAGAGACAGCAGTACTTGTGGCAGGTTCAGGACTGACAAAACACTGAAATTGGCTTCCAGTGTGCACAGGCAGCAGCAGCAGCCTAGATCTGCCTCTCAGAAACCTGCCTGAGCACCTAAAACCCAGCTACAGCAGACCTCCCTCTTGCCTGAAAGTTTCTCTGTTCTTCCTCCAGTACGACTGTGAACTAGCACTGCTGCTGTGGTGGCACCTAACTGGACGGGAATTTCTCTTGTGAAAGGAGAAATCTGGAATAGTGTCACTTTTTAAAATGAAAAAGCCACCTTAATGTCCTATGTTACCTTAGAGCTTAATTTATTATACATTACTTTAGGAGTCTTCATTTACAAATGAAGTCACTTTATCTAAATACAGTTTCAACACATGGTACATAATAATATATGATGGTTTATTGTAGATGATGGTAACAAATGACTTCTATCTAGAAATTCAACAGGAAGAAAATATTTTGTTTATGGTTTCACAGGGTATAGATAGAGTATCCGTGGTATATGACTGCTGAGAAGTTTTCTTCTTTGCAAAAGTATGTTAAAAGACCTCATATATATCCCATTCCATCAAAAGAATCATTAAACAGTAATAAACAGAAGTGTGAGAGTTCACAGGCTTTTCTAAAGTGAGTCAAACAGGTCACTAGAGTTTCTGTCTCTGGTGAGCAGCTCACTGCAACTCCATTAATAAGTGCATTATTTTATTTGCATGCTTTAGCTGTCTTGAAGATCTTAAATTGTTATCTTCTGAGATCCAGATGCATGCCATATGGTGTTTGAGCAACTAAAAATGAAGGGGTCTATTCTCATCTCGATGTGTGGGGAATCCCTGAACACCAAGAGAAGAACATATCCTTAAGGGTTAAAGGAGGGAACACATTTTTATTTGATTACAGGGCTTACGGAAGTGACATATTTGCTACAAAGAATATAAATCAAAAGAGCTGTAGGTTGTTTTAGGATTCTGGAAATGGCTTATCTTAAGCTTCACGACGCCACCCCTCAATATAGTTTTCCCTAGGAAACTACTTTCAAACCGAATTATAAAAAGTAATATTTTCGTTTGCTGTACCACAGAGCTGCGCAAACATCCTTTTCCTCCATTAAGACATTTACAGTGGCTTGCAGTGGTGCACTGCAGAACTGGGCTGGAGAGGAGCTTGGACCATAGGAAGCTGTAGACCTGGTATGACTACAGCCCCCCCCCCCCCCCCCCCCCCCCCCCCTCCCCCATATAAATCACATACTTTCTACTACCTTAACAGCAAACATAGTTAAACACAAAGCTTGATTCATATCACAGTATTTGGGGGGGAGGAAATAAAAGGGGGAAAAAAAAAGGCAATAAAATACATAGATACTCCCCCTCCCCACAATATATTGCCTTGGTCCACCCTTTACAAGTAGATCTATGAGCACTGTATGCTTTGCACTTTCTTCTCATGGCAATTGCAAATAAATGTGGTATCAATTTTAGTTTTTTTTTCAAAATAATCATATAAAAACTGATAAGAGATTTAAGCTGTTGCAATGGTTTAGCTAAACAGCCAGTGCTTTCATTAATTCTGGCACCAAGAAGTGGAGAAACAGATAGTCTCACCCTGTCTCATTAGGGAATGCTTTTCACAAATTTGTGATGCTGTCTCTGGAAAAATAAATCCCGTGGCTCTATCAGTTTAATATCAACTCTGAGTGGCAATTTCCAGTTAGTAAATTACACCTGTTTTGCAATCTGTTTCACTATATTTGCCATTTAGGACAGTAAAATGGGTCTGTGAAAAGTATTTTCTTCTAAAGAATTTATGATTTGTCATTTCATTTAATTTATCCGCCTGTATTTTAGGTGGATGCTAATGTTGAGTATTCAGATTTTTCAGCTTTAGTCATTCAACATGACCTGGAATTGCACCGGATTAAGCTCCTTTCTATATAAACCAACAGCAAACACAGGTTCTAATGACACAGGCTTTACAAATCATTAGGAATTGAATAATACTATGCAAAATGGACACTGCGAAGCAACTTTCTGGATCTATCCAGGACAGACATTTGCTGGAGAGCAGACAGAGCAATCTTGCAGAAGCGTTATCACTTACAAAGCAAACTTACCTTGCATTAATGAGGTACTGTGCTAAGCTGATGTTTGCAGGGGATCCTGTGATTGTAACTTGTCGTTCTGCGGAGCCTTCTGTGGCATTAGCAATCTTGATCTGCGCTCCTGACATCTGCCTGATTTCATTTATCTTACTGCCTTGTCTGCCAATAATGCAGCCTATTAACTGGAGTGGGACAAAGACTGAGATTAGTGCCACAGACACAAGCAAAAACCACTTAACTGCAATTTGTAGTATTGCTAAAAACATGGTTATGAAAAGCTCAATATCAAACCAAAAGATTTTTGCTGTGCTGTTTGGAAGGAATAACTAACTAGCGCAGTCTATTGGCTCTACGGTGATACGTCTCTAAATCGAGTTTTGCTGCTACCTGATTATCAGCTCGATATCAGATTATTTTGCTGTCTTCCACGGCAGGGAAATGACAGCGTGCCGTGGTGCTGACGAATACAGAACAGAGCCTGACTTGCCAGTGGCAGCAGCGAGCCAAGAGCAGCAGCTGGAAGTCACGCTGACCATCCAAAGCTGCCGCCGTGCAGCTCTGCACTGTTCCAGCGCGCCGCTAGTCCTAGACCTCCCTGGGCACACGTGGTCCTCGCTTGGCCAGGTACTGTGCTATTAAAGTCAGTGGGATTTACAGCTCTGTAACTGCAGGCAGGCGCAGGCATAGGAAGAGACCGAAATTTGTCTGCGTTCCTTTGCAGAAACTTAACCAAATCTCGCATTTTTGTGGGTAAAACTAAGCCCGAGCTGTGTGTGTGTCCCTAGATCCCCAGTTTTTTTTGGTAAAATTGCATTGGTGTTATCTTCAATTAACAGTGTTTTAAAGGTTGTTTAAATGCTCTTGGTGGACTCACAAGCTTTTGGAAGCTGTGTGCAAGACCTCGAGAGAGTGTTTCGCAGCACACCTAACTAACTGCTGCAGCTGGGGTAAGGGAGCGTGATAGTTGTGCCAGGGCATTGCTCCTCCAGCACAGGGACCCCCCCAAGAGCAAGTGGGCACCAAGCCAGCAGCTGAGGCTGAGATATTTTGGCCTCTGTAAGGGTGAGAAGGGGGGACTTTTGTATTAAGGAAGGGCTGGGTGCTGAGAAACTCAGCAGTGGCCAGAATGGGTGGGAAATGGAAACTTCGTTCTACAGGCCTGTTGACACTGGGATGATGTTGCCAGTTTGGCAGAAAGGCTGTGCCAAGATGCAGAGACTGCCTTCCCCTCCCACCCTTCCCGCTGCTTCAGGCCCTGACATGTTACACTTTCTGGTACTGTAGTGCTTGGAGTATCTTGCCAGAAACAGATTCACATTGTCCAGACATTTTATCAGAAGAAGGGGGAAAAAACCCCCAATGTAATCCTTGCTTCATGCTCAGGGACAAGCAGAAAGCCAAAGCGGGTACCCAGGTAGCTGAAACAGAGACTGAGCACAAGGGGAGCACCCATGAAGGGGAAAAAAATGGGGTTTCAGGAAATGCACACAGGATTTCCTGTCCTGTTCAAACAGGAGGGCCTCGCTGAGCTCTCTGTCCTTATCCTGAGGACCTTAGTGTCCTACCAGAGCATCATTGTACAGCAAAGCTGGCCGCACGAGATCCACTCTTATCTGTTAAAACCAGGTGATGGACTTCCATAATTTTGTTTCTGTGAATCATTTGCATGCCATACTGTAGCTATAATTTATCCAAATCTGGTCAGAAGCGTTCACTATTGCAGAAGCAGAATGGAGCACAGAGCAGGGAGAAACCTTGGGTTGTCTTTACTTGACTGCTAGCCAGAGTTGTCCCCCCAGATATTAGAGTAGCTTGAAATGGCCAACAGGAGTGGAGGCTGTCAGTATTCCTTCTGCCACAACCAGCATCTAATCGTTTCTGTGATGATGGTCTTGAAGCGACTGGTCAAGAATCCATTTGTTGCTACTGATGATCTCATGAAGTAGTGACCAGAATTGAGGCTCTGTGAAGTAGCTGTTATGGTGCTCATCACATCTTCAGATTCCTCTGATACTTTTCCCGCAACGTGCAGGTCTGAGTATGCTTCTGGTTGCTTTAATAATGATGTCCTAAGTGTCAGCAGGAAACTGTAGACTGCACATATTCCCTCAGTCTGTCCCCAGACCAGGAGTGGAAAGCTAATAAAATTACTTGGTGTAAAAAAAAATGTGCAAAAATATGTAAAAATATATTATTTAGAAGAATTTCAAGCAGTCCGGTTAACAGGTGTGGTTGTCATTATGGCATTCAAAGCAGAGGAACTGTGTGGGACCGTTGGTTCTTCAGGCATGTTGTGAGACAGCCTTAGATGTCTGGTTCACCAGCTCTGAGAATGCACTTGCCGGGTCACTTGGGAGGCTACTGCTTGTACGTGCTGGGGGTCTTCCAACAAGGCGTGTAACCCAGGTGGGTCAGTACAAAGAATTTGCAATTTCCTAGCTGACTTTGAGTTAGGGAGTGAGGATTCAGTCCAGACACCGGTCAAGGATATTGCTGATGCAAGCATCTGGAAGAGAGGGTTGGTAACCTTCGGTCTGAAGCTCTCCAAAGTCATCCTTTGTTGCTGTGACAATGGGCTGCTTGAACATGCTCTGCAAGCCGTGACGCGACGTGCAGCTCACGCAGAATACACTTCTCTGTTTGCCATGCAGGTAGGATGGTAGTGCTGGGGTGCTTGGGGTCTCTCTGGGGTACCTTTCCTGTTATGTATTACTTACTCAGGCTGAAATTTGTGCAGTATCTATCTGAATAGTCAAGAGCTGATGGGTTCTGGAGGAAGTTCAAGGGACTGGTTTTCATCTACAAAGCTTTGATCAATCAGGCCATGGACATTTGGTTTTACATAAAAACACTTGCCCTGCCTTGCTTTGAGATGAAGTCAAGACAAATTGCATCCAAACACGTATCTCTTTTTGAGACTGACCTTTCTAACACCATCAGCTGCCTGCCTCGGTTGTTCTGTAGCTGGCCATTTCACACCATTTGGCCGGCAATGTGTAATTCAGACCCACAAAAGTCCCTCACCAGAAAAGCAAGCTTCCCCAGACTTTGAAATTTGCTACCTTGCATGCGATGCTGCGTGTTTTACAGACATGGGTTTGCTGCTTTTCCACGCTCGGTAGACGGAGTTAGTTAGGGAATGTCGAGGACAGTAAATAAATATATAGCTGTTTTTAAGGACTTTAGGTGCTGCATTATTTTTGATGCTCACCTGCTTTCTCAACATACAGTGAGCCTTACTCTTACTTGCAGAATAAATCAAGAGGAAATTTTCCAAAAAAGAAGTGATAAAGCTGGCTCATGTGAGAGAGGAGCCAAACCTACTATAGATAATACCAAGCCTACTATGCAATATAGTATAAAATATATACTATAAATATACATATGTGTAACATACATAATATACACATATGTGTATGTATATGCATATATAGTTTAACTCTCTGAAGACATGAGCTCAGATCAGATGTGCACCTAGCCCAGCAGCCTGTCTCTGACTGTGGCAGTAGCACAAGCTTACAAAAAAACCCAAAGGATAAAATCAGTGTGAGGTATAAAACAAAGTTTCCACTGGTATCCCAAATTCCCAGCTAAGGCTTACAGACCACCTGAGCAGCAGCTGGTATCTCTGCCTTTATGCTCAATAGTCCATGTATCTGACAATTTCTTTTTGAACTCATTTCACCTCCTGCCCAAGAAGGCCCATAGCAGTGACCTGCAGAGCTTGCTTGTGTGTGTAAGCAAGTATCAGTATTTGTTCATACACCTCAAAATTTCAGCTGCTGTCCCCTCCTTCTTGGAGTGTGACCATCAGGGGAAAAATGTTCCCTTTTCAATTTCTCTGCATGGCTTCTGATCTGTCTTCCTCTACCTCCAGTGTGCCTCATTTCTTCTTATGCCAAAAAAACCCTGAACAAACCAACCCTAAACCATGGATTCTGCTTTTTGCCTTTTTCTAGTTTTACTCTGTCCTTCAGTAGCATTCTGCTGGTACCAATGTAAACAGGACTGAATCAGGAGTCTGGACTCTTAAAGGGGGGGACTGGAAGGTCTACTGTGATTCTTCCAGCCCCAAAACTCTTGATGCTGATAGTTTCTTCCAATATTCTATGCCATCTCTCGTTCAAGTCCCTCTCTTCCTTTTTTTTTTTTTTTTCCTTCCCCATAATGCTAAATATATATATTTTTTTTCTCATAATGCTATAGTCACTGACAGAGCCTAATGATAACGACTTTCTGCTGGGTGTTTCCTGCACATTTGTTCCTCTGTGTCCATCACGCTGTGTTACTTCTGTGCAGCACTGGGAGCAATCAGGCTTTTAGGTTTTGGTTTATTATCTGAGGCCAATGCTGCAGAGTATTGCTTGTCACAGGCAGTGGCATGGAGCTCACTTTCTTTTTAAATACTGGTAAAAAAAAATCAGATTCCTTTCTTATAGTGAATATAGTGCTGGTAAAAGGGCTAAGGAATTAGTCTCTGCAACTTAGTATCTGCTGTCCAGAGCAGAGGGCTTGACCATACCTGTCCACAGGTACACCGCTGCCAACCCAGAGCAAGTCCATTGGCTTTGGCAAAGCCTCTGCATCAGTTGAGCAAGCAGGTGCTCATCTTGAAGGAGACTCTTCAAGCACTTTTTGTAAAGATACAGGCTTTCCAAGTTCCAGGTTTGGGTTGGTTTTGGTTTTGGTTTTTTTTCAGTCAGAAATGCTGGGGCAGAGTACTCTGTAGGGAGAAATAATCTCCTGAGGTATGATTACAGTTCTTTACAGACTTACTGCAGGGCTGAGAAAGATGCTTAAATACTCTGTGCCTCTTAAAAACCAATAATAATTATTATTAACTTCACTTCCCTTGCACCAGGATAATGCAAAATCTCAACTATAATAATTTCACAGGCTTTGCAAGAAGGCATATAGAAAACTGAGAAAACACGTTCAGAAATGAGCCTTCTTATTACTTGTTTTGTAACCCAGATGACTCTGCAGATTTGTGTGCATTTCGATTTATTGTGGACCCAACACCAGTTCCCATCCTGTTCCCTAAAGCGGGCAGCAGTAAGTGGTTCTGGGGGGGGATTACTTTTAATGCTAAATAGTGCCTCGTCCCACAAATGGTCTCACTTTGCTTCTGATGGATATTGTCTGCAAAATCTTTCTACTGATTCTTGAGCTCATTTGGACAGGTCTACCTGAGGAATCAAATGCCATTTTTTTAGATTAAGGGGAGACAAAAATCAGGCCATGTGCAAACATAAAAAATTATTTAAAAAAAAATTTTTTTTTTTTTGATAACCCATCCCCTTAAACATTGCTAACTGATAGAATCTGGTTAATTCTGTATTTTGGCTTTGGGCATTATTACTCTATTACATGAGAGGCTCTCAGCAGTAAGGTAAATTTATTGAGGTTGAATCCACAGGTCCCTTGCCTTCAGTAGAAGTGCTTTGATTTACACTACTGCAGGATCTTTCCCAGCATGTCCTGTGTGGATTATTAAGTCTTTGCCTAACCATTTTTTTTAAACCCTCTCATACAGCTGGAAAGTTTCTGAGGCAGGGATGGACTTAGCCAGCAGCTTAGTTTTATAAGACCACAGCCCTCATTCTCAGGACTTTTCTGGAAGAGGGCTGGAGGGAGGGCAAGGTGCACTTTTCCTGTAACAAGTAGGTGGTGGGTGGCCTCGCTGGAAGTCACGGGTCGGACGCTGCCTTTATATTCTCCTTAAGGGCTTACGGTGATTCTCTCCACTGCAGGTGATGGATTGGGGATCTGCAAAGATGAGAGCCCTGTCCCCCCAGTGACCGCTGGTGGAAGAGGCAATGCCACAGAGACCTCCTTGGAGCATCACATGGAGCTGACGCTGGATTTCACCGTGAGCTGCTCCGAGAGCATTTGGCACGTGTGGGTCCCCCGCCATTGTTTGCAGGGAAGTACTCCTGGCTCCACAAGGTAATGAAGGCACTTCTTCAGTATGCCATTTCCAACTTTGATGGACTGACATTTCTGTTTCTGTGGAGTATTGATCAGATTTATAGCTTTCTTAAAATGTTCTTGGTGCTTTCTGAAGGGGAAGTTGTTTTCTTGTTATTTGTTTCTACCTGTCTGTCCCACATGTATGCAAAATATGCATAATTTTTAATGAGAGAGGTTCTTTTTATTATTGGTTTGTTCATTTACTCTCAATGGGCATTTTGGGGCATTCGATCATGAAATCTTAAGACATCTGTTAGCTGTGCCAAATCAGCCACACCCAGAGATACCATCCCTTAAGGACCTGCCACTGTTAACACCACTTTATTCTGGGATTCATGTGAAATGCACTTACATTGTGCAACTTGGGCAGCAGCGGAAGGCCAGACAAGATCCGAGCAAGGAAAGAAAGGCAACCAAATGCCCCTATAAGAGGTTTTGATGAGGAAAGGGAGGTGCTAGAGAAAGATCAGAGTGACTTCTGAGAGGGACCTGGAGAAATGTCCTCTCTGGTTTTTTTGGAGATACCCGGAAGTTATGAGAAAACCTAGAAAGGTAAATCTTCTGAATTCAGTATTTGGAGAGGAAGCTTTGGCTTTTAGCATGTGGAAAATAACTTTCTGTGAAATGCATTTCTTTGTTCTCTGGTATCTCTCTGTTATTGAGCAAAAGGTTAGTTGCAATTATCAGCATACCATATGAGGAAAGTAGCATGATATTCTTACAGGAATTATTAATAACAGAAAAAAAAAATTCTGTCACTGCCTTAATGCCAGAGGGAGTGAGGAAAATTTATTTTAATATGAAGCTATGCATATTGTAAATGGCTATTAATATCTACTTTCTGTAGACTAGGCTAAAGTCTGAGCTCCTTATTCTCTTTATATCTGATTTTGCTCCATCAGATTCTTACCAAGGCTTTGGCTTTATATGGTTATCATTATCTTAGTTTTAAAAACTCAGCGTAGCACATGTAGATATACACTGACTTCTCTTGTAGCTGCAGAGCACGTAGATATTTGCAAGTCTCATGTTCTTCTCATGCGTGCTGGACTTTTGCACACATAAGCGCATATGATAAGAAACCCGTGGGACTCATGCAGCACTGGGGACCCCTGGAGTTGAGGCAGACAGGAGACTGGCCACATGCAGCCAGCCCCGTGCCAGGGCCTGCAGCTTCCTTCACCTTCAGCCAGATGAATAATCGCCATAACACACCGATGGCCTAGCTATCAAACCCAGGACTAGGAGATGCTTAGCAGGAAAGCAAAGACAAATTACCCACGCAGGCTTTGCCGCACAACTACTGTTGCCTCTCCTTCCCTGCCCTCCCTCTGTGCACAGATTTGGACTGACAGGGCGCACGTGAAACAGGGGTGCTGGCGTTTTTCCCCCTGCAAAATTCCCAAGCAGCCCCTGATGCCCAACAGGACGCGAGAGCCCTTCCATGCACACACGCAGCGCGTGTGGGCAGCACTAATGCCTTTCGGTCCTTTAATGCACCCCATGACACCACATGAACGTCAGAACTCCCTTTCACCACCTGTAGAGGTCCTCCAGGCTGTTTCTGAGCCTAACCCCATTTTGGCCTTGGCTTTGCACCTTTAGCAACAACAGCAAGGCACGCACTGCATAGCCAGAAAAATCTTCTATTAGAAACAACGCACGGGTGTGTGTTTGCTTTTCAGAGAATAGTGCTGAGGCGGGGCATTTCATACCTCCTGGATGAGAAACTGATGGTTGTTTTTTTTTAATTTTCTACTGCATTACAGGACACAAGGCCAACTTTCTCCCTCTCCTTCTCCACTATGAATCCTGAAAGAAGTGAAGTCAGAAGAGTGACCTTGGATTTGTATCACTGGTGGCAAGAACAACATCTGCCTGAAAGTGGGATGAAAAAACTTGCACTGTAAGGATAAATAGGGTACTCCCATAAAATTCTCAACATACGATAAATCGGGTTGTAAAGCAGGTACTGATAAATCAGCAGGGCATCTTTTAAGTAACAGAAAGCTTACAAAATCACAGCACTCACACCTTCACTTCTTTGTTATTCTGTGGGGGTTTTTTACTGTAAATCATTGCCACTGAGTTTAATAGAGCTTACACAGTATTGTAAGTATCTCTTAAGTAATATAATTGCTATTTGTGATCCCACTCATGCTTGAAAGCTTTTTTTACTGGAGGGGAAATCTTCAATTTTCCAAGTGACTCATTTGTAATGAGAACTGAAAAAAAATCACCCCTGTTTGCCATGAAAGTGAGTAAAATGGGAAGGCATTTTTATATGACACGCAGCATATCAGTTGGGCATTTAGAGTAGCTGTTTGAAGACTCAGCACCATATTGCTCATGGAGACTGAGTCTGTTGATCACAGCCGGTCCAGAGTTGCTGGAGCAGTAATGTTTTCAGCCCTTGTTTTTCAAGTAAATTCTTATATTGCACCTTTACATAACTGAAGTAGCTTTTTTTTTCCTCAGGAAAAAAAGCTGTCTCAGGTAAGTGCGGGGTGCAGCGGAGACTGGCACAGCACAAGCTGTTGCACGGGGGATTCCAGCCCAAGACAGCACACAAGGCTGCACGTTTTTCCACCCCCTTCAGCCCTTCTGCAGAGACCGCCCATGCTAGTGCCACCCGGGAGATGAATTTTGGTAACTCATCTAAGACCGGCATCGCTGGAGACCTGACGCTGCTGCTTCTGCCCAGCATTTTACTAACCTTTAATAACCCCTCCCCAACAGACTAAATGGTGTACAGTTTATTCTGGGGACTGGTGTTTACAAATCAGCCAAAGATGAAAGGTTTCCCCGCCGGTGGCAGAGGAGCAAGAGAAGAGAAAGCGATACTGACTATTGGTCCACTTACATCATTGGGAATAGTAAGTTCATGGGAACTGGTTGGAGTAGTGGCATCCAGTCCTATTCAGGGGACAGAGGGAAAATGTTACGCCAGTTGTTTGCAAGAAGGGCAAGACACAGCAAATGGTATTTTAAAGAAGGAAACATACAGGAGGAAGGGGGGGAAAAAAAAAAAAGAGGAGCAAAGAAAAATAGAGAACTGCTAAGTGATACAGAAAAGAAAGCAAGAGATGCAAAACTCAGAGGGCTGGACTAATTTTAAATGAGTCTTATTTTAATTAACCTTTAAGCCACCAAAGCAACAAATGTCACATGAGATTCCACAGGGTCATAAAAACCTTCTAGAAAATGAAGGGTTTCCCCTAAAAATAGTGTCTCTGAAGTTTGTTCTAAACACATCAATTGAGAAATTAATGGATGGCTGAAATTTGACCTGTCTACCAGGAATTCTAGAATACAGAAAATGGAAGTGGAAGTCAAATGAGCAATTAGCAAAACAAAATACATAGATACGAAAAAGAAAAATTAATGAATTAAAGTAAGGATGAGGAAATTAACCTAGGAAAATTTGGAAATTATATGTGGGATTAGCTGCTGAAGAAATGTTGGGAAGGGTAATTTTGAAGGGAAATGTACAAAATACTCTAAGCTGCATACATTTGTTTGTAAATTGGGTGGACAAAAGGAAAATGCTCAGGAAAAATGCAATTACTGCTCTAACACAGAGTAACAGAAACATACGTGTCACAAATATAACCAGGAAAAGATTAAGGAGCAGCATGTTAATGACAAGAATAAGGAAAATATAAAGCTAGGAAAGGCAATTTAGTATTACTTGTAGATATTTTATCAGATACATCATGAAGAAACAAAAGTATATTTTGGATGTCATGTCTCTCTCTCCTTTTCTCTTTTTTTGGTGTTTATTATTATTATTGTCTGTGAAGACATGCCAAAAATACTCATTTCCAACTAGAACAGAAGGAAAAGAAATACTCTTACAAAAAAGTGACTCACCTACATTTTACATATGTTTGCATTCAATTGAGTTGCATATGCTTATTTTACATTGAATATAAAACAACCAAGTTGCTCACAGAATTTGATGTATGTGATAAAATGTTATTTATTTGCCATACAAAGCATGTACCAGTACATCTGTAATTCTGTTTTGTGAAGTTTTTAGATGTCAAGCATGTATGAAGTGAAGTACAGTAAAAATGATTTAGTGCAGGGTTAACTGACTTCTCACACTTGAATCAAGAATTCAGCTTCAGCTTTAGTGAGTATAGACCAAATTTGCAGTCTTTAATTTAACTAAATTTCCATTGCATTTTGTGGCTCTATCTGCATATCTAGTAGGCCCTTGTCCCAGCAGTGATGATTTGGCTCTACAAGGAGTTCGAGTTTCAGCGTGCTGTAATTTCTTTAATCAGTATTTCTGTAGCATGATTACAGACTGTTTTCCTATGTTTACTTCTTTCTGAAGCATGTTACCAAACTGGAAATTTGACAAGACGCATGCCCAAATACTTCACTCGGGACCAACTGGTACATACTCTATGGTCCATAATAACTTTACAAGGACTGAACAAAAGAAACTCAGGGCTTTTAGCTAATGGCACAAATAAAGCGGTTTTGATTGATAAATGTACCAAACAAAGCATGTTTTAGTAATGATGAAAGGAACTGTAACAGAGGTACGGGAGGGAAGAACAGAGATTAATGTGTAAAAACAGAAGGATTGCTGGTCATTGACCACATTTATTATTAAAATGATGTAATGACCATGGGAAACAAAGCTGTTAAGAAGAAGGACATCCCCAGGGGGTCATGGGTACGTACCAGGGAAACCAGGGGTGGTCTGCCCAAGGGGAGTAAAGGGGGGATGCTGCATAGCCAACTGGTGAAGCTTGGTCAACTGCAGGGCAGGATGGGAAATTAGAACTAACCAATCAAATGGAATTATTTCAGAGCAGAGAAACCATCTTACATGTTCTAAAACTGGATTAATTAAAATTATATTGGAAAAAAAAAAGGTTTAATCATTCATTCTAATCTAACGTAGAGAAAAAAACCCAAACTGGTTATAAATGACATCTCTACTGTTATTACATGTAATGGCTATTGTTAATATTAAACTAATTACTGTAGAATTACATATTAAAAGAACTCAAATATATCACATGCAAAAAAGACCAAGATAACTGTCATTTGTTCCTGGGCCATTGTACTTTCTAGCAATTACTATGCAAGGTAAGAGATGCAGCTGAGCTAACATTTGGCTATACAGTGTGTTGTGCAGGAAAAGTGTCCTTAGGCCGTGTCTTTGTTGCTAAGTGTAGAAAGCAAATGTTGCCCGGAACAAATAAGAGGGAGAGGAAGAAAAAGGGAGTAATTTACATGCGCTGGACTCACGTCTGGATGAGGGATGGCATACTGCCCCTGAATCGTGAACGCCTGAAAACAACAAGCACAGTTAAGACATGGGTCAGTCAGGTGGGACAAGCAGCATACCTGTTCTCATCAGAAAATCTCCTGCCTCCCCAGGCAAATGCCACCTACATCGCTTTCGACACTGAGTGAAGCTTAATTGTCTTGTGCTGCTTGATAACGCTCGGCACGGTACGGGAAGGTCTCTGTCGGGCTGCCCACGTACCCCTTGCAAGCAGGGTCCAGCCAAATGCCGCTGCCTGAGCTCTGATGACCTCGGTCCTCAGGACGTCTCTTTAGTCCAGCTCCGTCTGCCAGGAGCAGAGCTGGGGACACCGCAGGGGTTGAGAAAAGTGGGGGGGATGGCACTTCCCCTGCCCGCTGCCCACAGGTTGATGCTGATGCCAAAGCAGCACGAGGGGCAGCGAGGATGGGGCAGGCCTGCCAGGGGGATGCCCCGCTCTGCCGTCCAGCTCCTGACTGTCACGGGCAGGGACGCACGCCAGCGGCTCTTGAGCCACCTCGGCTGGCTACCAACGGACCCTAAGTGCCAGCAAACGTGTGCCCCCCGGCGCACCCCACGGGGCTCGTGCCCCACGCTGCCATGCCGGCGAGGACGTGAGCGTGCGTGCTGGGTGGCAGCCTGTCCTACAGCGCCTGGAGACAGGAGCATGATGGAGATCCCCAGCGTCGTGGTCTTCTCCTCCACAAGAAGCCAACTATCCCCCCTCCAAATCCAGCCTCTCTGCACCACAGGAGCAGTGCAAGGGGTATAGTTTCTGTCATCGCTTCTGGCAGCGCTGGGGAGAGGTGGGGGAGGCAAAAAAAAAGACGCGAGCGGGGAGGGATACGGTGGCACGCCTGGCACCGGCTAGCACAGCCCCTTCTCTCTCCTGCTGGTTGCGTTCAACTCTCTGTAACGGCCTCCAAAGCAAAAACTACAGCGAGTTTATAATTTTCTAGTATATCCTGTAGGGCTTTTCTGAAAGTAACAGCATGTCAGAAAAATTCTAAATGTGCTTGCGCTTAGACAGGCAGGAAAGCAGAAGGACAAATTATAACATATAAATATTTGTAGTGGGAGAATTATAAACAGGAACAGAGCTGATTAGCTTAGTTTGCAAAGCGCTTATCTGACAAAAGGCCTCTTAGAAAGTAATGAATCCTCTGCAAATGATAAAACAATTCATTTAATGGAGTTTGGATATTAAAACCCTTAATGCCTCAACTGCTTGATGCACATTTCTGCAGCAGAATTTCCCTTCCGGAGAAGAAACATTTCATTTAGTTTTTAAATTAGTTATAAAGCAAGGCCCAATCCGGCAAACATTACGCACATGAGCAGTTTTCAGGCAGAATTGTGTGCTGCTGGGCTCGATGGGATGCTCACGGGCAAGCATACTCATGTGCATCTACGGGGGATGGCCATTACTGATGCTTTATAAATGACAAGAAAAGGTTCCAGTCCACCAAAACAGGCGATCACTGCCATCAGTGGGTCTTAAGCAAGCACGTATTCAAGCAAGCAAAGCACGTGTTTAAGTGTTTTACCCAATGAGGACAACTTTCAGGAGATGTTACGCTGCTTTGCTGATCGGGGGCTCTGTGTGTAGCCAAGCACTGGAGCAGCCTCAGGGAGGTTATAGCTGGAAACGGCGCTGGGCAGGAGCTTGGGTCCATGAGCAAACAGTGGGTTTGGAAACCACGCTTTGGTCTCTGAGCCTCTGTGCTGGATCACAAGTGTCCTTTCTGATCTTGGCTTTACTTCAAACCCAGCTGAGAGAGTATCTTTTACATGGGTGCTTCCCAAGCAATGGTCTGCAAACCAGCAAGAAACCACTACAAAAAAAATCACCAGTGAACCTAATAAAGTCAACCCTTTCCTCATCACTCCGCTTCCCTGTACTTCCATCTATACATACGAGGAAGCAAACAAACTGGAGAAATAACAGAAATAATGAACATTCAG
Organism: Haliaeetus leucocephalus; assembly: GCF_000737465.1. NCBI lineage: Eukaryota > Metazoa > Chordata > Aves > Accipitriformes > Accipitridae > Haliaeetus > Haliaeetus leucocephalus. The sequence goes on from NW_010973351.1 coordinate 3,240,822, forward strand.
AGCTCAGACTAGCTTTTACCTGGTTGTCAATGAAAGCCATCAAAGCAGCATGGACAAGACGGGTCTTGAATTTTCTTTCCCAGTAAAAAAAAAAAGCTCTTCAGTTCTTAGGCTCCCAGAAGGTCATATGATTGATTTAGGTTGAGAAAAAACTGTCTTTGACTGTTTTACCCTTTGACAGAGGAACTGTGCCCTTCTGTGGCTGAGACATGCTAAGTACAAGCCTGGCAGAGGCTACCGAGACATCTGGACTGTAACGTTTCACTAAGGACATGAGCTACGGGTCTGCTTCCATCAAAGTCAAGTGCAACTTTCCTCCTGACGTACTGACATTAGTAAGAGCGGGAATGACTTGGTCTACAAATATTCCCCAATTTAAACCATAAAACTGCTATGAGACATAAAGCAAAGCTGTACCCGGTGAGTACCCATCTAAAGAGCAATGTAGCGCAGTGTGTAGAAATTTCCAATTTGTTTCCATCAGGCAGGAGTGCTGGATTTTTTTTTTTTTTTTTTTTTTTTTTTTAACCACTGCATATGCTAAATGCTGGTAAGGGGCAGAACAGGGCAGGACAGTGTTCATCTTCCTTTTAGTTCTGTCATGCAATACAGTATCAAAGAAGCACAAGAGAATTAAAAGCAATACTTAAAGCAGAAGAACCCCAACTTGTCAAGGAAAACTAGAAAACTGATTTTGCTAGTGTTGCTTGATATGCAAGCATTAAACAAACCAAAACCTTTCAAGATAGCCATGATGTAATTTAGAATGGAAAAATAACTTCTGATAGCATAGCCAAAAGGTTGGATGGAATTAATACTGCTGATAAAATTTTGTTTGCAGTATTAATTTCCACTTATGAAACCTGGTTAACGTGTCTTTCCGTACTGACGCCCAAACCTTAAGCATTTTCTTAAAAAGTCTACTTAGTCAGAGCACGCAGAAATTCAAAGCACACAGAAAGCATCGGTCTCTTACACTCTTTCTCACATCAACAAAGTTGCATTAGAAAACTGAGAACAGTTTTTTAACTGATAAAACTGAAGATGACAAGAGCTATTAGACCTTAAAATAGGACACTTTCAATTATTTATACAAACTGCTCAGAGCACTCTAGCAAACAGTTTCAATACTTTTGAGTAATCACATACAAAGACAGTCACTGAAGGTAGTGGCAATTACAATACTGGGAACATGGGCTGTTGCATATATACACACTTATTTCTTAAAGGAAAGCACTGCAGTGTAAACTTGTATACAGAGTAAATTATTCTGAACTTTCAGTCATAGACCAATTTCTAGCAAATTATTTTAAATTTCAATTCAATTTTGGTCACTAAGGAAGCAGATTTCTTATTTTGAAGACGACTAAGAGTACTAGGCTTGAACACCAGGAATTCCTCTAGGCCAGATTTAGCAGATCTATTTCCCCTTGAGTTGGACAGGGCTTGCAGCATCTCACTCCTCCACCATTGCACATATCTGGGCAGCTATATGATAGCACATAGCGGCTATATGAGTCCCCTTGTGAGCCTCCTATCGTGTTTTTAGGGTACCTACCAGCTGCGTTCATTGCTGGCTCATCAGTTATTAAAACTGCGTTCCCCTTGCGACGGATGATGGCAGAGCAAATTCCCGTCGCGTCTCAGCGGCACGTTGCAGACCCGTTTCAGAGCATTATCAAAAGACAAGGAAGAGTCACGTTGCACACGGGGTTTTAAAGGCAGATGAGAACCCTGGCTGATATAGCTTAAGATGAAGGGGGAATCGTCAAAACTTCACTTTATAAAAAAAGAAACAGGAACAACACTGTTCTTGTTTTATCAATCAGGTTGTTGCATGCCCTGGTTGGGAAGGTTTACGCTTGCATGTATGTAGTTCCTGTAACCTCAGAACCCCATTGCTACTTGGTCCTGAGGGACTATAAGCAGCAGAAATTATGTGTGTGTAAATTTTTCCTGCAAAATGCACTATTTGGTCCTAAAAAATAGGAAAACTGTGAGAGAACAATTATGCCTTTCATGAGCAGAGACATCCTGCTGTTTGATCACCTCTGAAAAATGACAAAACTGCTTATACTGCTAGTGGAGCTGCAAGTGTGAAAAAAAAAACCCCCTACAATAAGGAATTTTGGCCCACTCAGGCAGCATGTGATTTGGACACCTCTCAATTCGCAGAAGGGCAAGCTTTTCCTAATTACATAAGTTCATTTTAAATGTAGGTAAACTACCAGTCCTCACAATTTTGCATCAAGTTTGCAATGCAGTGTTCTCCTTTCCTGCAGACTGTAAGCACACAGAGTAGACAAAGCACATCAATACTATACCAGGCAAAAAAGAGTAAAAGTTGAAAACTAACAGGCGCTGGCTGAGGTTGGGCCAAGACGGTGTGGTTTCCAGCTGAAGCCAAAATGGTGTCTGCTCTTACCTGGCCACCTGCAAAAATGATAGGTGCAGAGGCAGGTTTGGGACGGTAGGGGATGGTGGCACCTTTGGGTGGGGACTGCAGACAAAAACACAAAGCAATCAAAATGCAGAACGAAGCAGAGCTTGCATTAAAAAAACCACTCCTTATCTCGGTCACCTCGGACAACAAGGCATGCAGCTAACCCAGCCCACCCTGCCCTCCACCTCAGCAGCCCAAAAGCAAGCCGGAGGCCGGTCGTCTGGGCTTTGAGGAGAAGAGCCGAGGTCCCGACTGCACAGCCGAAACAGGCAGCGCTAGCACTCGTGGCTTCATTACTGCCATCGTCGGATGAAGCTGTGAAGCTTCATTAGGCATGTCAGGAAACATAGGCACAATTTTGAAATTTGTCAATGTTTTGGGAAGAGTCCGGCCCGTGCTCTCCCTTTGTTAACACGGAGCACATCTCCTGCTTATCGATCTTTCCTACACTGCTACGCATCAAGGTTTCTTGTTTTACCAACTCAATTAAGCAGCTCTTCAATTGCAAATGACCCGCCTGATCCTGCCTTTCGTCTGACTGAGCTGGAAGGTTGGAGAAAAATCCTCCCGGCTTCTGCAGGAGCATAACCATGGCCTTTGTAATGCATGAAAAGGGATTTTGTTCCCTGTAGCCCAAGGCAAGGACCCAACCCAAAGGGAAAACCCGTAAGCAAGGCTAACTTTCTCCTCATAAATAAAGCAGGAGCACGTGTCTGTAAAAAAGGCTTCAAGCTGTCTGTGCTACACCTAGCAGGATGGTGCCCTGATTTCAGTGCATTAACTACAACCAAAGAAGGTAACAACAATATCACTTCCATTAATTAATACCATATAAATAGCTATTTCATGTCAATAAAAGTGTTTGTTGCCAAATTAAATATATGCTGCAAATAGATCACATTCATTTTCTTGAATGTTTGAAGCAGCAAACTGTAGTTAAGCCAGTGTCGTCTTAGTGCTGCTTGTGACTTGCCTAGTGCTAAAATTAAGGACTTCTTCTGTCAAAACTGGTTATTTAATAAGTGGCTCTACCTGCGGGAAAATAGGACTGCATGTCTCTGATTTTGAGAAGCAGCTTCTCTCATCGTCTTTAACAAATAACTATTTATTCCATGAATGTCACTTGGACAATAGACTACACTCCGTATTCACAAAGCTGATAACTATTGCCATCACGTACTCCATCTCTAACAAACGAAAATTATTTTTTAATATTATCTTTCTGTTGTCTTGCATTTTATAAAGAAACTCCTTCCTCACAGCAGTCCAGCAAAAACTGAAGCAAAAGTCACTTCTGCCCAGTAAAACACTGGGGATTTATTAGTTTTTATGCTTTTATTTGCGTTAGGCTGTATGACACTTTGATGCAAAGGCTGTATGTCATTTTGATGCATTGCATGCTTCTGAACAGCCAATAGTGGTAGTGCTGTCTCGAACGCTCCACTGTTTCTCCCCTCTTTAAGGAATAAGAGAACGGTAGGGTGTCAGAGATGGTCATGAGACAGCCCTTGACTAGAGCAAACCCAAACAAAAAAACACAGAAAATTTTCCAGCAGAAAATGTGATAAGAGCAGAGATGTTTCATGTCCCTTGTCAAAAATTACGGTTACTAGGTCAAAATATTTAATTTGCTGAATTTTTTTTTTCCCCCAAACTTCTGTTCAACTTAATCAGTTGAGAAATGTACTTGCACGAAATTATGCGCATTTTCAGCAAGGGTTAAAACGCCCAGATTTTTATATACATTAATTTTGTATCATTTAATCTAAGAGCTAAAAAACTGCCATCAAAATGACACCTTCTGGCCTTATGCGATGACCTGACCCTAAGGAAGCAAAAAGTCCTGGCAAATCTAGATTACTCTAGTCGGAGTTATTTCTATTTAAAACAAGACCTAGATGTTTTCTGCCCTATTCTGCATCAGAATAAAATACTTTTCTCTCAGAAGAGGCTGCAGCTCCACGCTGGACCTGGTGTGTTGTTTGCCAGTGTCGTGACAGCCCCGGTCTTTGATTGCTAACCCCTGCCGCGAGACGCTCTCAAACACCAGGCAGGGCACGGTCCAGCAGCGTCCTCTTGAAATCCCTGATTTCAACGGTAGGCGGCAACCCCTGGGCAACCCAGGGCAACTGAAAACGAATAACGTGTTTGAGCATCTCCCGCGTGAGAGGCCAAGCTCCCGCTTACCTCCAGCATAACCACGCAGATTTGTTTCACGCACTGGATGATGGCGTCGGGAGTGCCCGATATGGTCACGGCGCGCTCCGTCGAGTTCGGCAGCATATCGCCCGCTACCTGCACCTGGGCTCCTGTGGACTTGAGCAGAGACAAAGCAAAGAGAGAGCGTCACCGGCGGGCAGGCGACGGCACCTCTCCAAAGCCAGCGATTCACCCGTGATGGAAGGGACGCGCCTCTCGACTTTTTGTCTTTTCTCCGCTAGACGCGCGGTAGAGCGCGTCTGTAAACTCGCGCCCAGGCGGGGTAATTGGGGTCTGGCGGGACACGGATTTGCCTGTTCAAGCCAATTTGCAAACACCCCTACCCTAGGAAGATTAGTCCGCAGTAGCTGTTAATGAATAACTGTGACCTGAAATTTCAGGACAAGTCTTTTAACCCTCTCAGAGACAGACAGTTGCGATGCTGACTAAAAAATGAAAAGAGGTGAAGTGAAGCACTTTTCAATAATAAAAAAAAAGGAAAAAAGTGCTGATAACTGAAGAAGGTCTGCTAATCAAATGAGCTGCAGATAAATGGCTCTTTAATCCACTGATGGCTGACCTGTGTCTCTGGATGAAATTTGGGGCTGCCTTATGCTCTGGAATATCTTAGGATGGTACAGAAGCATTTCTAAATTGTAATTAGTGTTGATTAAATATATGCACATCATCAACTTTTAGCTCATTAATGAACCCAAGGAGGTAATGAGCCAGTTTTGTTTTCTTTTTTTTTTTTTAAATTTGATCTTGGCACTAATGTATCTTAGTTAACCAAAAAAAAAAACCTCACAAAGAAAGGAAAAAAATACATGAGACCAAAACAACCCTTGGCATTATTTCACAAACATCCTGGAAGACCTTTTCAGTCAACAGAGAAAAACCCAGGCATTTCATATTAAGTTAGCACTTTCGCATATTACAAACAAAATCTATTCCTGACTGTTATTGCAATGCAATATTTCGGGCTTTTTAAGAAAAGTATTTTCAGTAACCATTGACTTTGTGTCAGTCAGCAAGGAGTTAATTTGTTTTCCTGCTAGTTAGATACAACACATGTTATTCTTCTTTCCAAAGACATTAAATTACTGATTGCATCTTCTGTTCACTAGTACTGTTTAAGGCCAGAATATCAATTCCTTGCTCTATAATGTGCTTTGGAATTTCACCATAATTTGATCAATCAGTCATGCTTTGCTTTGCTTTTTTTTTTTTTGTAATCTTATCTTGAAAACAGTACTGCAAGCCTACATGTTGTTCCTGGGTACATCACTGAATGCAAAAGACCATCCCTCGTGCAATTGCTGCTCAGCGTCTTGTGTGATGATGAAATTAGATCACATCTCAAGCTGGATGCTCCTTTTTTTTCTGTTTGATTGTATTTGCTGTTTAACGTACGGTTCTGGGTATCTGTACATCTAGCACAAAATACTCTGCCAAATACTGCAGTCATTTATGCATTTGCTTCCAGTGCCAATCTTGTTTATTCTTTGACTTTGGTCATATATCAGCAACAAAAAAATGAGTAATATTTTGTCCACTATCCTTATGCTTAAGAAAACGTGCAGTGTGACTTCTCACTACATTAGCCTTATCAAAACAGCTATTTGGCCAAACACTATCCTTTTACTTTCTTGTACTAGGCTAGTAGGTAATTGCTTTTGAAACTGTGCTCACCAGAAGAATCACTTCGGTCATTTAATGTACACAGACCAACAGACCAATCTCACCTTTAAAAACCTATGTCCTAAAAGCACTCAGTGCTCTGGATGAGGTCACCAATATTTAAAATAAAATCAAATCCAAAGTACCGACAGCTGTAAAACCTAGAGCTAAGCACTTACCAGCACACAGTTCACACTCACGCCTGCTCCTATTTTAACACAACTAAGAAATCAGCTGGATTCCTGCTGCCTGACAGCTCTCCTGGACACCTAAGAGATCTGGAGGACCAAGAGAAATCATGTCTCGTGGCTGAGGTCGCCTCTCACTTTTCTGGGATTAAACAAAAAAAGAGAGAAGGTTTCCTATGACCCTGACATCTGCACAGAAATAATGCTTTCTTCCCCTCAGTGTCATCAAGCGACTCCTTTCTCCCGCATCTCAAAAGCTGGTTTTTCAGTAAGGACTACTGAGAGGCATAGCTCCCGGACTGTTTGATGAAAAATAAAGTAACAGCATTTCAACCAAAAAAAAAAAAAATCTGATTTGTAATTGCCTTTTATTTGCAGGTCTCAGTAAGCACAGAGACCCCCTTCAAATGGCAGGGCTCTGAATTGTTTTTCTGCGAGTTTACAGCAGACAACCTACGCGTGTTTTCATGAACATGGTTTACAAAGCAAGAGGCGCATGGAGGAAGAACAGGTTGTTTGCTTGGCAACAAAAAATCTGAAACAGCTTTGGCAGCTCTGTCAGCTAATGGAAGCGGTACACGCTGCTTTTACTTCCCTGTACGCAAGGAGAGAAAAGACCCTTTCAGTAGCGGCCAAATCCTGAAAGGTAAGATAAGCCTTCAGAGGGATTTGTTAAAAAAACTCCTGGGACAATCACATTGGAATTGAAATAATTTGGACAAACCTAAAAGTCGAAAGCATGAGACCCTTAACTGTCCTCTACCATCACCTTTCCTTCCAAGGCTACCATAAACTAACATTTCATAGCAAATGCTGGATACAAAATTTTGATCAAAGGATTTTCCACTCCTTTTTGACATTTGATCAAAATTTCCTTCATAGAAAAAATATCCATTAACTTTTTTTTCACATTTGAAATGAAACGTAAAAGCTCACTGAAACCTACTGTCTCAAATCTTCATTTTAGATAAAAAAAGGAGGTTTCACTTTGGTAAAGCCTGTCAAAAGCTTCTGTTTTGACATAGTCAAATGAAAAAAATTGATCAGCATGTTATCTTGATATTCAACACCTCATCCCATGTTGGAATGAATGCAAATTTAGAAGGAGTACTGTCACTTTCTCCGGAATAAAAATCCATTTTTCCCAAAATGTCCTATTCAGATTTTCTCTACATAACTGAGCATGTACCTAATTTTCTTTTTTGACTGATTACAAACATTGGATCCCTGGCTTGGCATGTGCTATGTCGTTACAGTCATGCATGGAAGAATTAAAACTGGCACTGTATGACAATTTTTGCATTTTCTGGTTAAAGGAAAATGAGGCTAATAGCACAGCACATTGAATGAATAACTTTAGCTAAAGTCTGGATGAAAAAAAAGTCAATATGGGTTCGGAATACATGAAATCGGGTCACCTGTGGTACAGTGAGATTAGGGAGAAACAAGAAAGGAGTATGAAACTAAATTTTTTTCTAAAAAGTAGATCAAGCTTTTGACCTACTAACCTGGACTCCCCAGTGCTACTTGGGTCTTTCTCTGGCTGCGAGGGCGGTAGCTAATTTGGAAGTGGCTGCAACGCTCCAACTGGGGATCAGCTGAGTATCGCTGAGGAGGGGACGAGCCATTTCTGTCGCTTTGCTAAATTGTGCATCAGAGACTAACGCGTTGTAAAGCTGTTTCTGTACTTCACGCGCGGTCTTTAGCTTCAAGGAAGGTAGAAGGGTACAGTCGTGCTGAACCCCGGCTTCCCCCCGAGAGAGGCTTTTCCAGGCTTTTCACTCAGCACACGCTCACGTTCGTGTGAGGAGCAAAGCGCGGCGGCCGGCGGTGGCCGCGGTGGGACACCGAGCTAGCCAGTGTTCCCAGCAGACATCCCAAGACTTACCTCCCTGATTTCTTTGATTTTGGAACCTCCTTTTCCTATAAGGGATCCACACTGACTTGCCGGGACGACGAGCCGCAGCGTTACAGGCGGCTTGCTTGTCACCGTGCTGTTTGTCATTGAAGCGTTTATGTCCTGTAATCACAACGTCAGGAGAATTAGCGGAGGATTTGGCATTCCTGGTAAGAACTGAAGGGCTCAGAGCAAATGCCCAGATCTGGTCGTGGAGACCTGGGGAGCGTGCGACCAGTTGTGGTTTGTTTCTATCGCAGGTAAAGCCGTAAGCACGAACCGCGCAAGCAGCTTGTGCCGGAGGAATTTTTTTGCCGTCTGGTGTTGCAGGTCCACGCTGCGGGACCAGAGGCCGGTCTCTGAGGCAAGGTTAGGAGGAGGTGGTATCTCTCACTAGACCAGCCGAAGCAGATGGAAAAGGCAAAGAGGCTTTTGAGTTTACAGGCCCCCAAATCCCGATTTGGTCTGTTTTCCACCATCTCAATTAGAACACTTCTACTAAATGATGTATCTTTACATTTCACGCAATTTCTTGTCAGGTTTGATACAAAGAAAAGAGGTTAAAAAAAGGGAATGACAAAGAATCTGTCTAATAATCTGAAGCAGAGAAAATCAGATTATTTTGATAAATATTTTGCCACCCCCCCCGGTTTAACTTCTCTTTTGCAGCAGATCCGTAAGTATTTGTAGTGTTACATAATTTCCAAAATCTTTTCCATCACAGCTATGTAACCAGAGTACAAAGAGCTCAGCAGAACAACAATAACCTGTACCCAGGTAATGTAACCTGTATCCATGTATCTCATTATCCAATGAGACTACACTGCAGATTTTCATGAGCATTTCAATATACTACTTATCACAAGGTTTACATTGTTTTAAATATATTTTGCTAGTTCAAAACCTTCTAGCCAAGACAAAACAATCCCTCTAATATCTTCACCACAAAGGAGAAGATAAAGCTTATTTTCCCACTGATCGATGGGATGCTGTTGAGAGCACTTAGGATCACCAAAAAAAGCCACAGGCTGCATAGCACTTGTGCAACAACTCGTGTGAATCTCGACGTGGTTTGCTAACACTAGCTGTGAGCTGAAAACACCATCTTGTCCATCTGTGAGGTGGCATGGCACAGCTTTTACATCCTTCACAGAAATGCTACCCAAAAGAATAGGACAGGATGACAGAAAACATGTATTTCATTTTCATTTAACTCATTTACGATGCAATAAGAGTTCCAGCAGACACAATTGATGTTTCCCTACATTCTCGCTTATCAAAGATTACCACTTGGGGGGGGAGTGCCTATACTGTGTGATATCAGGATGTCAAATTAAAAAAAAAAAGTACTTTAAACAACCCTGCATGCCTTGTTGAACCGGTGCGGGAGCTCAGTGACACCAGCACTGACACCTGCAGTAGCTCTGCATTTGTGATGGCAGCATTCTTCCGTCCAAGAAATGGCTCAGTGTGACCTTGCTTAGCTTGAAAGAGAAGAAAAAAAATCTTGAACAGAATGAGGCATTGCTGCATGCCACAAGAGAGCTATCAAATCATTCCTCTGCCAGCCAGTAACTCACATTTTGTTTAGTGCCCGTGTCAGTGAGAGATTGCAACCCAAAACAAAGCAAGAGGGATAACAGAATTTTGCAGCACCCGTGTATCTGAAATAAAGTGCAAGTCATGACAATTTTTCAGCTGGAAGATGCCATCTCACTATATCACATTTGTGTCAGGTGGAGGCACACGATCATCCAGATGTAGGTAAATAACCCTCTTCAGCCACCCAGCACGACCCTGATAATGTCTCCCACTTCCACGTTACGTGGCCTGGCCTCAAAGCCTTCGCTGCACTTACTGCCTTCAGAAGCACTTCACAAAAATTGGAAGCCGTTAGTCTCTTTATTTTCTCCTCATCATTTAAAAAGAACAAAACGTAAACACGCAGGCTCAGCAGCGTGGAGTGCGTGAAGGAGTTAGTCCAGCTTAAAAACACAACAAAAAAGAAATGAGCAGAAAAAAATCCCCTCCAGACCTGCAGGCTCCCAAGTAGGGCTGTCTGGAGACTTTCTCACAGAACAGTTGTCTTTAGCAGCAGGAGTTAGCATTTGTCAAAAAAGCACCATCCCAACTGCTTTTATCACCTTGCCTTTCTCTTCTGTTTATTCCTAGGGCTGAGCAATTTCTTTGTAAATGTTTGCAAATAAACATGGGTTCCACCAAACTTTTTCTTATTTATTTGGAGAAGGTTTGACCACTGAGCTCTGCCTGCTGGTTTTTCGAGCACTTAACTACCACGTGCTTCCAGTAGATTATGCATATTTATGCCCAATACCAGAGCTGCCCCATTCACCAGTGAACTTAGAGCTGCATTTCTTGGGTCTCAGCCTCCAGTCTGGAAATCACTGCTCTAAAATGTCCTCTCTTGCAACTCCAGTGGTCTGCCTGGGTTAGTGCCATTTTTTAACAAGTCTCTTTTTCCTCAGCAGTAAATACTTCAGTTATTTATGTAATTACCTACCTAGCTTGTAAATTCATCATCAGGCTGCTAGAAAATCAACTTTTATTAGGAAGGCTGTCAAAGCAGAGTGATATAAGTCTGCAGAGCAACCACACAGAGAACACTCCTCCAGATCTTTCTTTTTTATTATCTGACGCATTTTGAGCTTTTCGCTAACTTTAGAAAAGCATTGAGGGCTCCCATGTCTTCCTAGACTTGCTTATCCCCAGCTATACAGCTGTAGGGTTGAAATTAAGGGTTCAAGGACTTCATGCCAAAACGCTTCATGTGGGCGTGCATAACAAATACCAAAAAATCCCCAAAACTATCAGTCTCACACATGCATCTTTTTTGTTCTGTTTGAAGGTAGGTGCGATAACCAGAGCTGGGCTAGGCACCGTCTGCTCTGGGATTGTCAAATTTTTAAATGGCTGAAGAAATCTCCAACAAAAAAATATGCATGAAAAATAACATTTGGTACCTAGCTCGCTTGTAATTTCTGAAACAGTACTTTATGTTGCCTCCAAAGTGTTACAGTTACCTCATTTTATTGACAGGAGTAATTATAGGAAACCTAACTGATTATATGAGCTATTTTCTTTACCACTGTTCCTTTAAATATACAAGAAGCCAATTATATTAAAACTAAATACAGATATTTCAGAATATAACTGGAGTCCCTTATCTGCAGGGAATGCCAATACCCCTTTAGAAATATCCACATGAAAAGTCCAGACGTCCTCTAAAATCTACAAGGGTAAATACGCATAAAATCCAGTCAGATGCCTGAATTCCAGATTTCTTTCCCTATTGCTAGCTACAGCACTTTCAAAGACAACGTGGTGTTGGGTGGTGGGGTGGGGATCTGATGCTGTGCAGTGTTCGATGTTTTTATGAGAAATGCAAGGTTATTTCCCCTGGGTACTCACTTTGGTGGGAACTGGCAGGGATTATCTCTGTTAATGATTCCCTTAGCATTTTTCAGGATAAGGCCTTAAGCAGAGCATGTTTTTCATGTAAAGAGCAGAGAGACTGCTCTCTCCAGGTATCCGTGGATTGGAGGGTATGGTACCATACACGAAGCTGCTTCTTAAGCTAGAAGAAGCAGGGATTGGTACAAGTTGGGTAGGAGATAAAGCTGAGGAGGAGGTGACAACAGGTGGTCTTAAAATTGGGCTGCAGAGAATTACTTGTGTAGTCCTGCAGGATTCAACCTCAAAATCATTATTATCTCATTAAAAACTGGTAAGGAAGAAAAATTAGCGTTCTTTTAAAATATACCATGCCACAAAACCAGAGTACTTTATCAATGTGTTGAAAGATTGGAATATCACAAAGGAAGATCTGAAAACCCATGAAGGATTGGAGAAATATAAACGGGATTAACATTTGCAGTATAAAAAAAAAAAAAGGGTCATTTGTCTGGGGGCTTCCAGGAAGGTTCTCACTGCGAACAACTGAGCGGGAGCTGGGGATGCCCGCCAGGCACAGCGCGCTTGTGTGCAAAGCATGACACTAGAAGGACGTGAGGCATTTCCAGCAGCAATAGAGATACTATAGCACGATAGCCAGGAGAAAGGACTGTTAGTGCCATTAAATAAGCCCCGTGGAACTTCATTTGCAACCCGTCCACAATTAACACATGCATTTAATACAAACTGTAACTGGGAAAAGGTAGAAAGGGACTGCTAGGGTTAGGACAGGGGTGGGGAATGCATCTTCTGAAAGACTGAGCTTGGCTCGCTCGCTCGCTCTGGCAAAAGCAAGGGTGTGAGGGGATAAAACTGTTTCCTAAAGATAGGTCGAAGAGGGGAATCGTCAGGGATGAAAAGGCAAGAATTACTTAAACTAACGGCCAGTGCTGGCACAGAAGCCAAGCTGCATAAACTGTTCATGGATAAATTCAGGTGAGGAGTGAAAAAAAAGGTGTCTAATTATCAGAGAACTGAGATTGTGGATCTAATATCAGGAAACAGAAAAAGATCTAACTAATTTTTGATCAAGCTGTGAAGATGCAAGTTGCAAGACATACTGCTTATGCTAGAAGACAACTGCACCTGATGACCCACAAGCTCTTTTCTAGTCCTGTTGCTCTAAATGTGAAGAATCACCATGGGTAAATAAAGGCACACGCTGACATTTCCCATCAATCTCCCATCAGGAGAGATGCCTGGACTAGATGTGTGATTTTCAAAAGCAGAGGGAGTTAAATCCTCTCCTGAGTGACCAGGGTTCGTGTTCTGTAGTCTGCTGTCTTTTTTGTGAGGTTTCCCATTAAAGTGGTGGCCATATCTAATTGTAGTTGGTCCAAGAAACTTGAGGAGATCCCAGCACTTTAAGTGCGTATCTGCACAGAAGACTTATTTTACAGTAAATTGAGCTCTTGTCTCACTTACTCTTAGTGCCTTTATTTTAATTAATTTTAAAAGCCAAGTTTTAGATATGGTAATTGGTAATCATATAGTTTGTTTTTAAAAGAAAAATTTTCTAGTTAAGTTATATATTCATTTTGACATATATAAAATTTACATCAATACCAAATGGAATCATAGAAAAACAGAGCTAAAAGTTAGGCAATTATTCTTTTCAAATTGAACCCACAATGGGACCAGAAATTTTCCAAGACATTTTTCCTACCATTAGTGCACATTACTAGAAGCAATTGCTTTTCCCTGAAGCCTCCAAAAAGCAAAAGAAATGATCAAACAGCTTGTAAATCGACCCATTATTTTTCTTCAGCGTTACTGCCAAAAGCATTTATAAAAATACCACCATTTTCATTGCTATTAAATAGAACATTAAACAAATCATATTTAACATTAAAGCAAACATGAAAAAATTCAAACAGTGTTTGTATTTCAACTTGAAGAGAGGAAAAAAAGTATTTTATTTGCTTACCTCTTCAAATTTTAGTGCAATCATAGAAAAAGCTTTAAAAATTGCATCTGTTGGGCCTGTTATTGTCACAATTCTCTCTGGACAGGAGCCTTCTGAAATATTGATTCGAGCACCACTCTGTCAAAAAGAACAAACATTTTTCAAATTTATACTTCCCAGGGAGGAAACTAAGTAGGATTAGGGATATAGTTGGGGAAGGAATATCTTGAGGCATCTAATTCCCTCTCCTACAACTGCAGCCCCAACATCATATAATTTCAGCATAAACTGATCTCACTCCAAAAATTCATCTAACTGCAGGAAGCCGGATTCTGCCTGGGTAAATACTTATACAGCCTTCATCGCAGCATGCAAATAGTGCCTCTGTAACTCAAAGTTGCAAGTAATTCCACAATCAAGTCTTTACCCTTCCCTCTTGCAGGGTTAACCTTAAATAGGACTGGAGCTGCAGAATTTCAGACGAGGTTGTTGTCTCCAGGGAGCACCAGCAGCTCCCAGGAAAGATGCAGATTTCTGGTTTGCAGACCCAAAGGCAGGACTCGATCTGTCTATCTGGGGGTATTGCTTTGCGCTGTGAAGGTTCCTTATAGACGTGTCTCGCGTAAAGGCAGTCAATTAATAGGCACTGAACGACCCTTTAAAGGAGTAGCGGTAGGACAGGCAACAGTAACGGTGTTATCTCCTTAAGGCAAGCAGCCTGTTGGAAGGAGTTAGAAAACCGTAAGTCTTGGAGACAAGCCAGGGCGGCTCTCAAGTATACTTAGTCCTCTTTATGCCAGTGTGGCAGTGCAGAGAAAACCCCTAAACTAGATGTAAATATATTTAAGAGGATCTTGGTGTAGATAATGATCAAAGCCAGTTCAGGTAAGACCCACCCTACACTTTCCCTGAGGTTTCAGGCATGGAAATGAGTTAATGCAGTCTAACGACTCAGTGGAGCCTCAACTCATCCACAGGCACTGACCCTCTCGAGGATCTGGGCCTACAGAAAATGTGAGATAATCTGGGTTAATTTGGCCCTTTGCCTTCAGGGTTACCACCAATCGGCTAATGTGTTGTGTGTCTGAGCCCTCGTTCATGTGCTGCTTGACAGCGAGATGTCTTATTTCCCCGTATAACAGCAACCAAACACAACAACAAAAGACCCCCAACGCTGCCGACGATAGAAAAATCTTGCTGCCACGACCTCGGCCGTCAGATATACTCGGCGTTCATAGGTGAGAAGGGGCAGCAGGTGCTTCTTCCGACAGGCCGACCTGAGCGGGACTTTGCCCTCCTCGTCAAACACCAGCGCTGGATCGGGAAGGAGATGGCGGCCAAGGCCTCCTTCATGCTGGTGGCAACGTCTGGCAGAGCTGCCGGCGGCGGGCAGGCCTGCCCGTCCCATGGCCGCCTTGGCGCAAAGCACGGCTCTTCCTTTGAAACCGGAGCCGTGGGAGCTCGTCTGGAAGATCGCTCCACCGGGGATCGGCGGCAGCCAAAATTCACAGATGTTACTCCTCCAGTAGATGACAGGTCAAAGCAGAGCTACGGCAATTCAAGTGTTATGTGGTGGCCTCCATGTTTGCGTAGGAGGTTGACAACTGCAGGGTACAGAACCGAGGGTTTTGTACTTTTCTTTAGGCCAAAAGTTGTCTCTGATATTTCTCCAATGACAGAGCAAGACAGAGTTACATTTCATGCCATAAAGATGGCATGCACCTTGCCACATCTGTCAGGAAAGTCAAAATAAAGTTGCGTTTTGCTTATAAAGAAGTTCTGAAGAAGGTAGTCACTTAAAGGAGGACCAAGTTATCATCATGTGGAGACGTAGCCTCTTACTCCTGTGCTGATATAAAGATGCATATAATTCCTTTCTTTTAAAAAAACTGATCAAACAAAGTCTCTTGTGACCCCACGTACATGACAGTAGGTTTTCGGGAGTGGAAGAAGAACATTTGATATTTATCTTGAAAAACTAACCAGGGATCATAACGCTTCTCTAAGATGTTTAACTCAGAAGTCAGGAGCGCTCTCCAACGATGGCTTCCCTTTTGTTCATGCAATTTATACCCAAAGATATCTGCCCATGATCATAATTAATAATTAAACTAAGATGTGTTTAATCAACTGGCAGGATTACCTAGTATATTAGAAACATTTTTTTCTTGTATTTTTTTTAAGTCTTAGCAAATTTACTTATGTGTGAAAACATGGGTGAAAACTCTTATCATCAGAAAAGGAGCTCTGAACTCAGTCAGCCTGACAATGAACTCCTTGTTGTATATATTTAAAGATGGATCTCAGGAATTTTCTTTACTGCAAATACTTAGAGATTTCCCTGCCACAGACCTTCTATCAGTGTATAAAACAACAAAGCAGCTGACATAGTAACGTACTGCAGATTTACCAGAACCAAACTGACTTTTCTGGAGGCATTCCCTATACACTTGGCACTCCTAAAGTTTTAAACAGTAGGATTTGTCTTTTGACTTATGCTTTTAGCACTTGCTTCAAAGAAGGACAAATATATGCATCTCCAGGTAAGATGTGCTGCCTTGGAGGACAAGTGTGGGTCTGTAAGCTCCACCTGGGCACAATCCTCTGAAGACCGCGCAGATTGCTCTGTGGCAGGGAAAGCCGCGTTGTGGACACTGGGGAGACTGAGGTTTATGCAGTGCCCTGTTTTAGTTAGCTATTTTGTGTTTACAACCTTTTCAAAGGATGCGAGTGGTGGGCGTGCAGCTCTACCCTGTCCGCATCCTACTCACAGCTGCAAAACGATGAAAAGTTAAGGCTTTGCCAAGACATGGAAGAGGGATACTTTTTGACTTATGCAAGTCTGGCTCCAGCTCTGATGAAGCTTGTGTCTACCCTCAAACTTTACGCAGCATCGGTCCAATGCTTGGTTTCAGATTTTGGAAACTCTACCAGAGGCCAAACCACGTGCAGGACTGGTGTTGGTACTCTAAAGAAAGATACAGTGATTTTGATGCACAGAATCATGCTGGCTAGGCTGTTCCTGAGATAAGACAGCAGCAGGCATATTGCTGTGGGAATGAAAGGCTCCAGACTGCTGTGGCGATAAGGAGGTTACATTAACAATAATGTTTAATTTAGGCCAGAGCATTTATATACCGCCACTTGCAAAGAATGGTGATGTTAATTTAACTGCCCACTTGATGGCAGTGTCGGTCTGCAAACGCTCAATTTCCCTGCTCTCCGAGCTGGAAAGAAAGGCAAGTAAAGAAAGACATCAAGGCTTGTCTTACCTCCTCCCTCATCTTCTTAACTGTCTCACCTTTCTGTTAAAGAAAGAGGAAAAAAAAGTTAGCCTGGGCTGATGAAGCGAACCGATATACAATATTTTGTCATGAAAATAAAGAGAGAAAGTAATTTCCTGACCTTTCCGATAATGCTTCCAACCTCCTGCAACAGAAAAAGAAGACACAATGAATGATCCGATTCACTACCGAAGAGCATTTGCTCTGCTCCTAAACTGTTTCACTATCACTTATTTCAAACCTGCAATGTGAAGCATAGCCCCCTTCCATTGTTGCTGTATACAAATATGCCATGTTAGATACAAAGGGGCGGACGAAAAATGTGGCTTTGCAGCTTAGTGATTGTGAAAGGAAAATACCCTTAACGGAAACTGATCTTGTGGCTACAGATCAATCTTGCTACTATAAACACAGGTCAACCCCTATCAGGGAATGAAAAGTTCAAAAATAATATAACTGCACAACCTGCTAAAGAAAACAGGATATAATGCAAGCATCAAAATAATTGCTGATCTCCCTGAGGGCAGGCGTTTACCCTCTTTACACCATGTAATAGCTAGAGCTGAATTTCCATGCTACTGAGTATTATTGTGTAAACACCTGGTGGCCTGTCTTAATCTCCCTATTAAGCACTTACAGAACAATAATTGCTAATCACTTTTTAGGGATTTGGGAATTGCTGCTGGGCTCCCACAATCTTCCATGAAGGGACAGAAAATACTGAGAAATGTGACTGTGAACATACAATAGGGGAACAATTTGGCAGTTCTGGCAACATCCCAAAGGTTAAAGCCTTGGTGAACAAAACCAACAGGTAGCAAAAAGGAAGTTAGTAACTCTAAAATGAATAGTCTGGACACATAACACAAATCACGCAGGTGTGACTTCAGGCTGGAAATCATCTGATGGAAAGGAGACCAGCTAAAGGAAAACAAACTCCTCTCCTATGCTCAGATTGTGAGATCTATTTAAACAGTTAAAGACTGTCTCACATGGCTGACCTGTCCCAGACTTATGATATACAGTTCCTGCCTCCTGCTCCCCCAGTCTATATACTGAAGTCTGACCCATGCTGAAACACAGTCCAAAGAATAAGATTTAAGAAATTGTCCTCCATTGCTCTATCCAATGACGGACTCATGATAAAGTGGTACGAACTTCACTCTGCAGTGACCTTGAGAGAGCTATTTCTCACCATAAGGTTATTTATAAGCTCACATCCTTCTCCCAAGACATAAAGACTTTGCAGTGAGAAGAAGACCTATCTCAATGAAGAACCTTGGCATATGGTTCCTTGCGCTCTCTGCAAGTCTGTACATAACACAAGACTGGGGGGGGAACAGTCAATACACTGCTGGACAAGGCTGCTGTTTGGAGTCACCTAGACAGGCTGGAGAAATGGGCTGAGAGAAACCTCAGGGAGCAGAACGAAGTCAAATGAAAATTCCCATGTCTGGGACAGAACAAGCCCATGCAGCAGGACAAGCTGAGCAAAAACTTGCTACATATAAACTGGCTTTGCAGAAAAAGTCTTGAGGGTCCCGATGCACAACTCCAACGTGAGCATGTGCGTGCATCAGCATGCATTCCTGATCAAACAAATGCTGGTCTGTTATTAGCAAGAGTATAGCCAGCAGGCTGTGGCAAATGATTCTTGCCTTCTCCTTGTGTTTGTGAGACCACACCTGGAAGATTGCGTCCTGTTTTGGACTCCTAGCACAAGACAGACAAGGTCACACTGAAGTGAATCCAATGCAGGGCCACCAAGATGGTCAGGGGACCGGAGCACAGAACACATGAGGAGAGGCTGAGAGAACTGCACTTGTTCACCCTTAGGAAGAGAAGACTGGGGGGATCTTACTGTGATGTGTAATAAGGAAAGCAAGTTGCAACATCAAATTCCTACTCAATATGAGGAAAGAAGTTTTTACCATAGGGATGGCTCGACATTGGAACAGGCACCCACAGAAGCTGTGGAGTCTCCAGCCTCGAAGGTCTCCAAACCCAGCCTGGGCAAGGCCCTGAGCGACCTGCTCCAATGGGATCTGCTTGATTCAGGAGGTCAGACTGGAGGCCTTTGGGGGTCCCTTCCAACCTCCATGGGTCTGTGGTTCTTCAAGCATGGCCTTATACCCACTGAAGTCAATGCCTAACTAGCCACAAAGTTCCTCAACCCAGTGAGGCCCCTTTCCAGGTTTATTTTCAAACTTGACTTTTTCAGTTTCCCATTTCCCTTTTTTATTTCCCTTCCTGCTTCTCTTCTGAGATGGGTTTCTGCTCTCTTGTACATGCTGACCAGAGAACAGATATTGTCCAGACAGGCATTGCAAATCTTCCAGAGGTATCTGCTTTGCAAGCCTATAGTTCTGCTGGCCGATGTATAGTAGACCTTTACATGTCACACAGCTGTGTGACTGTTCTTGCTAAAGTTTCCTTTGTCCGTCTGGGACTGTGAAACGTCTGTACATCTGCACATACAATGCAAAGAAGCAGCTCTGTGAGAAGAGGAATGAATGAAGCAGACTCGCTGCAGTTTTGTGCCTTGTGACCAAAATATCCTGTGTCTCTTAATATGTGGGTTTATGTCACGCCTTTTCCTGGGGCTGAGACAGCCGTACCAGCATGCTATGTAGGCTTTCTAATGAGGTGCAGCTTTTTTGTTAGCAGTGACACAAATTTGGGACAGCCATTCCACAGAATTTTTAAGTTCTTACTATTTTTTTATATTACCGCTGTCACTGCCAACCTGCCTGTAACTGTTGAATGGGATTAAACAATACAGGGAGTAAGACTCTGAATGATGATAAGCCTTGGGAACCCCGTCTAGTAGTTCCTATCTGCCCACTCAGCACATTCAGCAGTTTTACCTTGAAAACTTTTCCCATTCTTCTCAGTCCCAGCTTTCAGAAATAATTTCTTTTGTAAAACAGATTCTTAGGAGGTATAGAAGGACCTTTTGCTATGGGTGAGCGTATTGTGTTTCAATTGCTCTGGGCAAGCAACAGTATTTCAGTCCATGGTACAATTTCTAGGTTTTGTATATCTGAAGTTTTGATTAGAAGCTGTAGGCCTGGTCTTGAACCTGCAAGGCTCCGCCAGAATACACTTAGTATGAAATCTGTCCCAGTCCATTTGATCACCCTGAGTCTTAATGACAGATGCTGTTCTTCCAGAAACGTATGGACGGGTCATGGCTAATAAGCACAAAGATATCTTCCTTGGAAATAGGAAAAGAGACTTTAGCTTTGGAAACAGAAAAGCAGTATACTGTTTGTAGCCTTAGTAAACAACATGGTCCATTTCAAACAAGGAAATTGGGAGTATGTAAACAAGCAGAGTAGACCATAAAATATTAGGATTCTCAAGCTGCTTGTTCCACTGAAGTCTGTGGGAGTTTTGCTATTGATTTCAGTGGGGATAGGGATTCTACCTGACTGATCATCACCTTGTTACTACCAAAGAGTACAAGCTGCTGAAGAACTGAGCAAATGAACAGTGTGAATCCCTCTGAGAAAAAATATTTCAGTCAGACTGGTGACTAGTTCCTTGCAACATGCTAGCAAATGTCACTGTAATGCTGTGGAGTACTTCAAACCTTCCCCTCCTCAAAGGGTGAATTTAAAGCGTATTCCATAAGAAGGCAGTTTCAAAACAACCAGGCAAACGCCACCTCTCCCCCTGCACTGGGAGCTGGGATATTGCTTGGAAGTGTGAGGGAAGGGCACAGGGGGAGAGAGAAACATTAACTTTACATGGATATTCCTAATTTTTCCAGAATTTTTGATCCATATAAATTACTAACCACCCCCCCCCCCCCCCCAAAAAAAACAACAAACCCAAACCAAAACAAACCTAGAATGGTTCTAAACAGGTCACTTCAGACTTTTTGGGGGGCCTCAGCTGTTTCTAGGAAAGCTCTCCTAAGTACTGGTGACAACAGATCATGTCTTTAATTATGATGAGAAACCTACTTCAGCCACAGATTAAATCAGAAGACTCTTTATACCTCATTCTCCAAGCTACCAATGCATCAAACCTTTAATGTTTCTTTATACAGTCCAATATTTGTTTCATCTAGATTCTTATATCACCCTAAATTACGTTTTGTGCTTAATGAGATACCTAACAGCATTTTTATGACACTCAAGTTTTACCAATATCCTAGCCAAGGTTACTTTGAGGGCTTTATCTTCTTCAGAAAATGTTTCTAGATCTGCCAGACACCAAACTGTGCTGTAGTTAACTGCGTAAGTCTGAAGGGATGGGATGTCTGTCACCTACATCAGTTCATTAGAAGTTAGGAATCTAGCGTAAGCCAGGCACACAGCCTCCTCTGCGGTCCAGGGAGAGAGAGAACGGAGGATGTTTTGCTCCTAAAAGAGGAGGGAAGAAGTGTACTCCCAAGGGTTTTGTCTTTTTCCATCTGCAGTAGAAGCAGCCTAGACTGACACTAACATTCCTGATGTTTGGTGAGAGGAATCCTACAGTTGATGTCAAATTCAGCCTCAGTGCAGGTCAGACAGGAGTTTGATTTAGCTGTCCTAGCAAATAATTGCCTACTGGAATATATTAATAACTCTTGAACTATTTGCTGTTTTCCAGTGCTCAGGAATATAAGCTAAAGGTAAGTATTTATGATCAATTTCAGATTGATTTATTGACTAACCGTCTACGCATAAACACAGTGGGAAAATAAGTTATATGATAACAATTACTGGGTTTCATATAATCACATTTCAACAGCTGATCGAAAAGCAGGGCACAAGAAAAAAAGACGTTCTAAATGGGGGAACTAAAGCTCAGAGGGAAAGAGACAGGTCCAAGGCAACCCAGCGGACTGATGCCAGAGCTAAAAGCACGACCCAAGCTCCTTGGCCTCAACATATAAACAGCCAGATACGACACAGCAACCGTGCTGGATGAATAGGATGTCTCCAAAAAGCTGCAAATGTGTGCGTGCCTACATGCACTGATACATATGCATACACACACACACACACACGTTTATATATTTGTGCATAAAGAAATTACAGCAATTTGGGGTGCCTAAGCTGTGATTCATCAAAGAGGCCTGAGTTTCAGATTATGCTGAGTACCCAGCCCAGGTAATGCCTTCCAAAGGGCACATCTCCAGGTGACATTATCTCAAGCAGGACAGGGCAGGTTGAGTTCATTTATGACTATGATTTTCTTTAGTACGCCATTTCTAATAAAACAGATAAAACGACAGGAGGTGAACCTCACCAAGAAACATTGGAAGACTGCTCGGTATCGATAAAGTATATTGCTACCCAACCACCCATTTCATCGCAGATAACTTGAAGAAAAGCAATGGTAAAACCAGGGGATGCTTTCTTTCATGCTGAAATGTAACATATAATGTTATTTGCGCGTTATATTCGCATGAATGGGATGAGTTTTGCTCTTAACAAACACTTGGGGAGCGGGGGGCCCATCGAAGAGCAGAAAGCTATTTTTGCAGTTTTTGCATCGTCATCTGTGGTGAGGGCAAGGCAGCACCAACACAACAAAAGGTGGCAGCAGAGAAGTCTGCAAGCTAAGGCGTTCCCGGGGCTCTTGATGGTGGGAATGACTAAACAAAGACATAAAACAGGCTGTAAGAGAAAGCTATTTCCTAATCAATTATCTGGTGTGCCTTTTGAATAACAGGAGAAAGAAATTAGTCATGTTAAGAAAACAAGAGGCTTAACAAATGGTAACAAACCTTGGTTTAAAGATTAACCTTTGATCCGTAAACATAATGCGTGAAATTCCATCATTTTTCTAAGCGTGAGGCTAGTTATATAATTACTGTGTCCCAGGAAATCAAAACAAAACAGGTAGCTACTCCAGGTCCATAGAAAAGCACAGGCCTTGCCCTATTACTGTGGGGCATGCAGCTTCTATTAGCGGCACTACAGGGCGAATGGAACACTAACCTCACAGGAGTCCTGAGATAAAGCCATGTCTAGAAGGAAAACACGTTTAAGAAACAATATAAGAACATTGTATTTCACCCCAAAGCATCTGACGAAGCACGGGCCACATCCTAAAGCCTGCAATTCATTCAGGCAATGCTTTGATTGCATACGCTTACCTGCTTTCTATGAGCAAGAATAAGGTAGAACCTGTAGGACTCTACAAGCAAAAAACCTTGCTAGAAAAGCATTGAAAGGAGAGAAATACAGCCTTCCATGGTGGGGAAGCACATCCATCACAAGACAAGGAGGGATCCTGGCAACAGCAAACAACATCTGTGCTGATAAAGTTTTCTAGACCAGCACCGGTTGTCGTTATCTCACCCATAAAAAGGCATAACATAACCCAACTCTCTCTCTTCGCCTTGTTCTGAGGATAGAGCTGCCAATACTTGTATAAACTCATGAATACGCTTGCATGGAAGACCCCAGGAACATGTTCCATGAGGATATTCTGAACAATATGTTTGCGTGAAGCACGTGGGGCATTAGCATTTTTCAAAGACTGGAAGAAAAGTCAGGTTTGGGAAACATGATGTAACGTGTCTACCTCAGGGAACAAACGGCTGCCTCGGATAAACTGAGAGTCTGATTTGTGTTCTGGGATTATGTGGGATTAGCCTCACTGACATGGGAGATCTCATCTCATGTTCCTAGGTGGTGCTTCAGTAGTCACTGTCTGATGCTAACAGCCCTAATTTAGCAAGGTACTGCAGTCCAAGCCCTTACTGAGACAGATCTCATACTAACAAATGTGGCAGTGTATGAGGACACCTTCAAATTATGTTCTTTCTGATGGAAGTGCCAGAGTTATGAATCTTCCACAGGTCCACCGACCATTTGGGGGCAGTTGTGCCAATAGGCATTTCTCATTTGCCTTTTGATAGCAGATGGGTAACCAATTTACATCCAGTTTCACACCAAACCTCCCAGCCTTCCCCTCCAAAAAACAACCCAAAACCCAGTTCTGTTCCTTTGCTTGTCCCTCTGCCTGTAATGCTGAAGCACAGCATGTGCCTTCTGCAATCTCAGTTCATTACAGCTGTGGACTGATGAGGAGATTCTGTTTGACATGAGCGGGGAAATTTGGCTATGGAGATCATTTTTGGGGACAC
>NW_010973351.1:3265005-3266484 GCF_000737465.1 Haliaeetus leucocephalus
AAGACCTCTGTCCTTTCTGTTGATTTTTTAGGCTAGTGAGAAACTCTCAGCTGTTACTACACACACACTAAGAGGAGATCCTTCTTGTGTTGTGTATTTGCACACAGAGTATTGTTCCATAACTAGAGCTCTTAGGTACCACAGTAATGCAAACAAACAAAACAAGAACTATAATAGCAATAGGCAGGACAGTCAATCCTCATAATACCCTGACAGTGTTTGTGGAAACTAGAAAGAACAGAACAAACATTGGCTTGGTTGGCATTTTACTGCTTGGATTAAATTACTGACAAGGTGATTCTTAAAGCTACTTTGTTGTATTCTGTATTTTAATAAGTAAAAAATAAAAGAAAAAAATGGGGAAGGAGAAGGGCATTACCTTCAAGATGGGGAAAAATTATTTCTGTGCTTGCTTTACAGTCTTTCAGGGGGCTATTAAGCAGACACAAAAAAGTGGTCACTAAAAGAAATCCCTGATGCTAAAACTGTATTATCTATACTGATGGAAAAGGCAGTTTTCTCCATGATTTTATTCTGTCTATATTTGTGCTGTTAAGTGTGAGCAATCACCTTAATAATCCTAAATTTTCTTTCTTGCAAAAAATTCTATATATAGCATCATAAAATAATCACCAACATGTCTGAAAGTGACCACTGAAGCTGGATGTAAGTCTGCTGTAACCAGTCCTTCCAGTGCCACGGGGCACCCACTGATCCTGCTGAAACCACTGGGAGATGGAGTTCCTCAGGACAACTAAAATTAAGCTTTAAGTACTGGAAGTTTAGCACCTAAAAATCAAGGCACTCACAGGGTTTTGTCCAAACCTGAACACTTGACTGAAGGTATATTTTTCTAATTCACTACTGCTGAAACTATGAGAAACATACCATTGAGCAAATGGTATCAGGGAAGGAAAAGCTCCACTCAGTCATCGTATCTTTCCTCCATCAATGCAGATTATACATTCTACATAATACCTGTGCTGCTCTTCCCCAGACATGTTTAAAATCTGCTTAGGAGACTTCTAGAACCTCATAAAAATCTCAATGCCAGGAATTTCTCTTGGGACTCCCTTATTAGGATTTATTTTCAAAAATATATTTTATCCCATTATTTCCAGCCACAAGCACTTGTATCATTCAAAATAACGACACCCCATTACACTCGTATTTATGCTCTCCAGGTATTTATGAGAATGTCTGAAGAAAGCTAGACACAGTCTCCTCAGCCTCCTAAAATTTTGTTATTTTTCTGCAAATTCCCTCTCTGCTCCGTCTTCAACATCACTCACACACGTGGCACCTGCTGCTGAGCACAGAACCGCAGGTGTGATTTTGCCAGAAGAACAGTAAGGTAATTACCCTCTCTTTGCCCCATGATGCACCAATGCTATACATCCAAAATTGCATATGCTTTTGCTGCAATAGCTTTCCTCTCCAACTCAGCGTATCCCAAATGTGCCACTCTCTAGGCACTGC
>NW_010973351.1:3266754-3267130 GCF_000737465.1 Haliaeetus leucocephalus
TGGAGGGAGGAAACAGAAACTCCTGTGCCACCACTACGAGATGGAGACCAAAGTGGATTCGTGACCCTGCTGCCCTTTCCATGCTGGCACATTTGAACATTTTCTCCTGTTCCACCTCATGGACCCGACTTTTAAATCTCCATTAAGCTGCTTTCCTGAAATTTAACATCCTTCTACCAGCACAGTCTCTTTACCATCCACATCTAAAATTAACCTTTAATGGTGAGTCTTTAGGGTCTTAATCAGCCTATTACCACTGGCTGTGTACAAATCCAAACCAGTCCAAAATCATGTAATCATTATCCAGTATAGTCAAAGTAGGTGCTTTTTCAAGAGTTATTTCTTTCTGGGTATGAACTGACCAAAACTAGAAGAG
>NW_010973351.1:3267255-3267580 GCF_000737465.1 Haliaeetus leucocephalus
ACACACACACACACACACGTTTATATATTTGTGCATAAAGAAATTACAGCAATTTGGGGTGCCTAAGCTGTGATTCATCAAAGAGGCCTGAGTTTCAGATTATGCTGAGTACCCAGCCCAGGTAATGCCTTCCAAAGGGCACATCTCCAGGTGACATTATCTCAAGCAGGACAGGGCAGGTTGAGTTCATTTATGACTATGATTTTCTTTAGTACGCCATTTCTAATAAAACAGATAAAACGACAGGAGGTGAACCTCACCAAGAAACATTGGAAGACTGCTCGGTATCGATAAAGTATATTGCTACCCAACCACCCATTTCATC
>NW_010973351.1:3267590-3352309 GCF_000737465.1 Haliaeetus leucocephalus
AGATAACTTGAAGAAAAGCAATGGTAAAACCAGGGGATGCTTTCTTTCATGCTGAAATGTAACATATAATGTTATTTGCGCGTTATATTCGCATGAATGGGATGAGTTTTGCTCTTAACAAACACTTGGGGAGCGGGGGGCCCATCGAAGAGCAGAAAGCTATTTTTGCAGTTTTTGCATCGTCATCTGTGGTGAGGGCAAGGCAGCACCAACACAACAAAAGGTGGCAGCAGAGAAGTCTGCAAGCTAAGGCGTTCCCGGGGCTCTTGATGGTGGGAATGACTAAACAAAGACATAAAACAGGCTGTAAGAGAAAGCTATTTCCTAATCAATTATCTGGTGTGCCTTTTGAATAACAGGAGAAAGAAATTAGTCATGTTAAGAAAACAAGAGGCTTAACAAATGGTAACAAACCTTGGTTTAAAGATTAACCTTTGATCCGTAAACATAATGCGTGAAATTCCATCATTTTTCTAAGCGTGAGGCTAGTTATATAATTACTGTGTCCCAGGAAATCAAAACAAAACAGGTAGCTACTCCAGGTCCATAGAAAAGCACAGGCCTTGCCCTATTACTGTGGGGCATGCAGCTTCTATTAGCGGCACTACAGGGCGAATGGAACACTAACCTCACAGGAGTCCTGAGATAAAGCCATGTCTAGAAGGAAAACACGTTTAAGAAACAATATAAGAACATTGTATTTCACCCCAAAGCATCTGACGAAGCACGGGCCACATCCTAAAGCCTGCAATTCATTCAGGCAATGCTTTGATTGCATACGCTTACCTGCTTTCTATGAGCAAGAATAAGGTAGAACCTGTAGGACTCTACAAGCAAAAAACCTTGCTAGAAAAGCATTGAAAGGAGAGAAATACAGCCTTCCATGGTGGGGAAGCACATCCATCACAAGACAAGGAGGGATCCTGGCAACAGCAAACAACATCTGTGCTGATAAAGTTTTCTAGACCAGCACCGGTTGTCGTTATCTCACCCATAAAAAGGCATAACATAACCCAACTCTCTCTCTTCGCCTTGTTCTGAGGATAGAGCTGCCAATACTTGTATAAACTCATGAATACGCTTGCATGGAAGACCCCAGGAACATGTTCCATGAGGATATTCTGAACAATATGTTTGCGTGAAGCACGTGGGGCATTAGCATTTTTCAAAGACTGGAAGAAAAGTCAGGTTTGGGAAACATGATGTAACGTGTCTACCTCAGGGAACAAACGGCTGCCTCGGATAAACTGAGAGTCTGATTTGTGTTCTGGGATTATGTGGGATTAGCCTCACTGACATGGGAGATCTCATCTCATGTTCCTAGGTGGTGCTTCAGTAGTCACTGTCTGATGCTAACAGCCCTAATTTAGCAAGGTACTGCAGTCCAAGCCCTTACTGAGACAGATCTCATACTAACAAATGTGGCAGTGTATGAGGACACCTTCAAATTATGTTCTTTCTGATGGAAGTGCCAGAGTTATGAATCTTCCACAGGTCCACCGACCATTTGGGGGCAGTTGTGCCAATAGGCATTTCTCATTTGCCTTTTGATAGCAGATGGGTAACCAATTTACATCCAGTTTCACACCAAACCTCCCAGCCTTCCCCTCCAAAAAACAACCCAAAACCCAGTTCTGTTCCTTTGCTTGTCCCTCTGCCTGTAATGCTGAAGCACAGCATGTGCCTTCTGCAATCTCAGTTCATTACAGCTGTGGACTGATGAGGAGATTCTGTTTGACATGAGCGGGGAAATTTGGCTATGGAGATCATTTTTGGGGACACTACCCCCAGCCCCTGGGCACTCTAAGACCTCTGTCCTTTCTGTTGATTTTTTAGGCTAGTGAGAAACTCTCAGCTGTTACTACACACACACTAAGAGGAGATCCTTCTTGTGTTGTGTATTTGCACACAGAGTATTGTTCCATAACTAGAGCTCTTAGGTACCACAGTAATGCAAACAAACAAAACAAGAACTATAATAGCAATAGGCAGGACAGTCAATCCTCATAATACCCTGACAGTGTTTGTGGAAACTAGAAAGAACAGAACAAACATTGGCTTGGTTGGCATTTTACTGCTTGGATTAAATTACTGACAAGGTGATTCTTAAAGCTACTTTGTTGTATTCTGTATTTTAATAAGTAAAAAATAAAAGAAAAAAATGGGGAAGGAGAAGGGCATTACCTTCAAGATGGGGAAAAATTATTTCTGTGCTTGCTTTACAGTCTTTCAGGGGGCTATTAAGCAGACACAAAAAAGTGGTCACTAAAAGAAATCCCTGATGCTAAAACTGTATTATCTATACTGATGGAAAAGGCAGTTTTCTCCATGATTTTATTCTGTCTATATTTGTGCTGTTAAGTGTGAGCAATCACCTTAATAATCCTAAATTTTCTTTCTTGCAAAAAATTCTATATATAGCATCATAAAATAATCACCAACATGTCTGAAAGTGACCACTGAAGCTGGATGTAAGTCTGCTGTAACCAGTCCTTCCAGTGCCACGGGGCACCCACTGATCCTGCTGAAACCACTGGGAGATGGAGTTCCTCAGGACAACTAAAATTAAGCTTTAAGTACTGGAAGTTTAGCACCTAAAAATCAAGGCACTCACAGGGTTTTGTCCAAACCTGAACACTTGACTGAAGGTATATTTTTCTAATTCACTACTGCTGAAACTATGAGAAACATACCATTGAGCAAATGGTATCAGGGAAGGAAAAGCTCCACTCAGTCATCGTATCTTTCCTCCATCAATGCAGATTATACATTCTACATAATACCTGTGCTGCTCTTCCCCAGACATGTTTAAAATCTGCTTAGGAGACTTCTAGAACCTCATAAAAATCTCAATGCCAGGAATTTCTCTTGGGACTCCCTTATTAGGATTTATTTTCAAAAATATATTTTATCCCATTATTTCCAGCCACAAGCACTTGTATCATTCAAAATAACGACACCCCATTACACTCGTATTTATGCTCTCCAGGTATTTATGAGAATGTCTGAAGAAAGCTAGACACAGTCTCCTCAGCCTCCTAAAATTTTGTTATTTTTCTGCAAATTCCCTCTCTGCTCCGTCTTCAACATCACTCACACACGTGGCACCTGCTGCTGAGCACAGAACCGCAGGTGTGATTTTGCCAGAAGAACAGTAAGGTAATTACCCTCTCTTTGCCCCATGATGCACCAATGCTATACATCCAAAATTGCATATGCTTTTGCTGCAATAGCTTTCCTCTCCAACTCAGCGTATCCCAAATGTGCCACTCTCTAGGCACTGCCGCATCTGATGCCTTTCAGCCTTTTATGCCTTCCAGATTTCCTTCTCTCACTGCACATGCATCTTCTAAATTACCTTCTCCAGTTAATTGCCTCAACTCTCCAATTTACACCTCTCGGTATTTGGCAAGAGTCCTACTTCCCTGCCAGTTTTCCCTTCCCTCCTTCGTCCTACCTGTAAATGATTTCCTCCTTCTTCCTCCTAACCATCTGAC
The DNA here is from genome assembly GCF_000737465.1 of Haliaeetus leucocephalus. Lineage (NCBI taxonomy): Eukaryota > Metazoa > Chordata > Aves > Accipitriformes > Accipitridae > Haliaeetus > Haliaeetus leucocephalus. The sequence continues at coordinate 3,271,088 of NW_010973351.1, forward strand.
TTTATTAATCCATTTTGTTTCCTATTTCTGAACTCCTTCCCCTTTCTCTAAAAGATTCCTCGGACTCAATGTATTAATATAGTCTACACAGGTGTCTTGCAGACTTCACTGCACCCAAGATGGTTTCATGGACGCACACCTTCACACGGCGTCTTTGGAAACGCTGCATTTTTACTTCTGCAGGTTTGTACTGGAGGGAGGAAACAGAAACTCCTGTGCCACCACTACGAGATGGAGACCAAAGTGGATTCGTGACCCTGCTGCCCTTTCCATGCTGGCACATTTGAACATTTTCTCCTGTTCCACCTCATGGACCCGACTTTTAAATCTCCATTAAGCTGCTTTCCTGAAATTTAACATCCTTCTACCAGCACAGTCTCTTTACCATCCACATCTAAAATTAACCTTTAATGGTGAGTCTTTAGGGTCTTAATCAGCCTATTACCACTGGCTGTGTACAAATCCAAACCAGTCCAAAATCATGTAATCATTATCCAGTATAGTCAAAGTAGGTGCTTTTTCAAGAGTTATTTCTTTCTGGGTATGAACTGACCAAAACTAGAAGAGCACTGTAGATGTCAATTACTAAGGTATGTTGGCAGATACCTGTGGGCAAGGCTACAATTTTCTACCATCTTCCAACCTGTGGCAGTAAGCAAGAAAAAAAAAAACAGCCACAAGCCATGGGAATAAAAAATTCAACACACAGTGAGCAAATAATGATAAGAAACATCGAGCTCCATCAAAGAACCTGTAACATGCAGGTAGCCAAAAGAAGTTCGATTTTGATAAAAATTAAAAAAGGAAGAAAAAGGTACATTTCTTTTGGAGCCTGAGCTCTGCCTCTCCTTACAGAGAGATCTGATAGCTGGGGACTGTTTGCCCATGAATGCACATACGCTCAATTTGTGTTCCTTAAGCCCTTCAAAAATGTTGATCTGATCTGGGTAAATGCTGCCACCTTTGCCTTTGCTGGAAGCAGAAATCTTGCAATCCCTGCAATATTCTAATCCTGCCCAGAAATTATACTTTTAAAGCAGACAAAGGTACTAAAATATCTGTACCCATTCGCTCGTCTGCCCTACACAGTGATTTTACTTATTTTACTTCAAGAAACAGCATGAATTAGATGGAAAATATGGAAGTAGGGCAATGTAAACAGCCCCAGTCCATATTCCCTGTTTTTCTCTACTGAAATGCATGAAACAGTTTTATTCCTTAATGTGGAGCATCTTTCTCATTAATAAAAGATGAAAATGCATCTCTGCATTATTTAATATACCCTATATACCCAACTCCTGGACATGTTTCAAAAGGCTCTTCCATTCCTGCCCTCTCCGGAGCAGCATTCAGGTAACTCGGTCAGAAAGGTCCCGAGCAGCAGAGGCTGCAGTGCCACGGCAGCTTTACAAGGTATATTCATTTTTGTCTAACTTGTCCTTAAAAGCCTCCAGTAAGGGATGGTGCGGCATTCCCGGGCTGCCTCCTTCCCTCCTCACACATCCGCCTAACTAGTTTTTCCTAATTTTGCTTTTAAAATTCCCTGTAGAGACAGTTGCTTCTCTGTGGATGTGAGGAACACCTGAGCGCTGCCTGCCCTTGTCGCGTACTCCCTAACACCTGCCCTCTAATTCATTTCCCTCGCAGGAAAGTACGACAAATGTTCTGTGTTGCTCCTGGTTTCTCTTCAGGGCCGTCACGCTATCATATCGTAGCCTTTTTACTGATGTAACACGGTGTAAGATGAAAATTGGGCTTTTCATCTTACACCATCACACACTCTCTGAAGTCCTGGCTCAGGAGGACACCTTTCATATCAGGACCTGGAAACATTTACCCCGAGGTTAACCTTTTATACCTCGCAGTGGTTAGCTTTTTTGCTGGGCCCGCACGAGCTTTTTTACTGCTTCCACAGGTGGAAAAAAACCCTGGTGCCTTCCCTTAAGATCACATTTTCTGCCCTGAGAAAATCAAGGCTGTGCCTTCCCTCATCGCCAGCCAGCTGCTCCCAAATCTTGCTACTCCGCGGAAAAGCGGCTGAGCTGGTCCTCCAGGCGGCCATCCCAGCCTCTTCCGAAGGATGCTGAACAAAGTCCTGCCGGAGCTCAGCTGGACCTACAGCCGCTTCGTTCCCCAAAGCACGATAAAGCAAAGGTGCTGAGGAGAGGCGTCCCACCCGCAGGGAAGCACTGATCCCGGGTTGTTCCGGAGCTTGGGACTGTTCCCATCTCTTTTCCTTTCACCAGACGCTAATGTTGCCTTTGATTTTTTTGCCACTTGTTTTGTTTGTTGTTGTTCAAGATGCTTTTTTTATTCCCTATCCTCTTGCAGAGGTCTGTCCGTTCATACAAATCCCAATTTTTCTGTCTGCAGGTATAGAATTCAGCTTAATTGCCTAATTAAGATGTCCATCCTTGACTTAAAGCCCCTATACAAATCACAAGAAAAACACATGCCCAAAATTCCCTAAGTCTGCAGGATTTACAGCCGAGATAACTAAGCACAGTAGCACAAGTTACGGACTTTCAATCAAAACAAATACAAATACCACAAAGCACATAGACCTTCCCTATGCAAAGGTACGCTGGTAATAAAGGTTTAGAGAGAGTTAAGGTCAGTGGCGATAGACCCTCATATTTCCATGAAACACACTAATAAATAAATAACTTTAAAATGATCTTACTTTAAAATTATCTAACTGAATCCAGTTTGCTACTGTTACTTTTAAAAACCACCTTTTAATTCCCCTCTTTCAAGTTATGACCAGTTATTTACAGCTCCAGCTCTGCTTCAGTTAATTGTTTTGTCTAGAAATACTAATTAAAGATTAACAATTTCCACCAATGTCATTACCACAACAAATCTTAAGGAAGAGCCTTAGAAAAATGTTTGTTCTTCTTTTTCAGAGGCACATACAGCTTTCAGAGTGACCTTCTCGCACTGAGTTCATATTGACTCAGACATCCTTCATTCTTCCGTATTATCATTTCTAAATCACAGAAATGACATCAAAGAAACCATAAGGGTCTGACTTTTACCACCAAAATAAATTCTGATTTAACGTACTCTTTGTAATACTTAGGCACAATAGGATACATGATTAGAGCATAGTAGAGTTAACGGTATACCCGTTGTGCCTTGTTAACTGAGGATGCATGGTATACTCCCACTTAAAATTTGAACTTCATAGCTTTTATGGGCTTAATTTAGACACTTGGGGCTACATATGCATTGAAGATTGGACACATAACATCTGTTATCTTTAAAAGTGGTTGCATACCCAACCATTGATGTTTAACACAGAAAAGTAGCTTTTTCTAATTTAATTTCTGATTTAAATTTTTTTTTTTGTTTCAAAAAAAACCCCTAGTCCGCAGTTTAACTAAAATGTCCTGAAAATGACAGATATTTGATTTTTGCTTTAAAAGCATGATTCTGAAAGAAGCAGATATGTCTGACAGAGGCTGAAAAAAAGCACACCTAAGCACATGGGAATTTGACTGAGACCAGTAGGGCTACGTGTACCCGCCAGGATAAGGATGTGTTCAAAAATTTTTCTGGATTGGGATCAGAACCTGTTAGAATCAACCCTTAAGACCTAATTTTGAGTGTAGACATGCATACAGATTTTAGGTGGGTTTGTTAAGAGAGACTGTTATTAAATTTGTTTGACAGATCCCTATTTAAGATGCAGATTTTACACACCAGATGCCTGCCTGAAGCTGAATATTTCAGGGGAAAAAAAAATCAAACAAAACAGATTATTTCTGAGAAAATACATAATTTGATCTGACATAACCTAATTTCTGACTTTCTTCATTTGCAAACTTAAATTGTACCCCCTCATACTTCTTAGCAGCTCCATAAGTAAAATACAAAGGGAGATACCTTAGTCTCCTATTCTTGCTATGGGTATATCATATGTGTGTTCATGCCATTGGTTGAAAGCATGCGCTGTTTTAAAATGTAAATGTATTTTTAGTTATTAAATTAAATTCTAGGAGTAAAAATACTTTTTAGATTTATATATACAAATTTGATCTCCAGAATGAGATACATATATATATATTTTCACTGTTCCTTGTTAAGAAAGGGCCAAAACCACCTCCTTTATATAACATTCATTCATTAAGCCTAAAAACGCCTGCTGTTGCCTGATGCAAACAATACAAATGAACCTATGAATTGTGTTTTTTAATTAAAAGCCCATTTTGTGATCTGGCAATGTGAAATAAACGGCTATCAGACTGTTAAGTCTGACAATACTGAATTGGCACTTTGTCCATGGCGCAGATTTCACACTTATCTGCATGCTTAAGTGCTGCGCTGGACAGAAACGAAATGACAGTCAACCTTCCAAAACAAACCCGCAGGGGACCTGGATGAATGCTTGGTATATCAGGGGGTTCGCTCTAATAAGATGTTACATCGGAATAATGAAGAACTATCCCGTTTGCGTTCAACAGAAATAGACAGTAATTCTGTGTCAGTTATTTCATGCAAGTCAATGTTCTGGAATCTTAAAAAAAGCCTGCAAAATCCAGCAAATGATGAGAAAGGCAAACCGTATGCAGGTCAGCCTTATGCAAGGGTCTGCCACATTTGGCTAACTATCAATGAAAGAACTCTATTTTTTTTTTGCTGCTGGATCTGCTCAGACCAGGTTTTTTTACAGGCGGGGTTCGTTCCAATGAACCCGGGTTGCAGTGCAAACTTAAGTGTGATGCCTTGGAAGGCAGCGGGTGATTTTTCGGTGATGGCAACAGTGGTTTTGACTCAAGTGGGAGGAGGAGGAGCAGACCCTCTGTTAACGGCACCGTCAGGTTCTGACGGTAACTGCACACACTCGCTCAATACACAGGCAACTGCTGTGGTGACAGTAAATGCTTCACCTTGCCATGCATGAGAAGGCGTATGGTAAGCGTGACATTGAGACCTCCTTCAGTCACTTTTGTGTCCTTCGTGTTCATCCTGGCCTTGTATCTTCAATACTTGGAAGCAGCTTCGTTTTTCTTCTTTTTTTCTTCTATTCACTTAATCAACCTACAAAGAAAGGGAGAGAAAAAGAAAAAGTACCATTGAGCGGCTGAAGCTACTCTGAACTGAGAATATCATGTTGTACAAACCAATTAACATTCCTCCCTTTGATTTTCTGGACTACAGTTTAGTGCTGAAAAGGCTCCTTTGATTATTATCCCTCCCTGACCAACTCTTTAGCCCTTCACCAATTACAACATAAACTTCCCTTTGAAACCTTAAAAATTCTCTTAAACTTCCTGTATTTCGAAGCTGAAAGTACAGAGCACAAGAGTGAAATACAGCATTTTCTTCTGAACAGCATTTTCTCTTTGTTAACCATATATATATATGCGCATTTTTACACATGCCTGGTGCTGTTTCCATTTCTCTCCCTGTTACTACCTCTTTCTCTTTCTGCTCTTGCAGACAAGATATTTTTGTTTTCTCTCCAGCTAGAGAGAAGTTAATTCTGAGCCTAAACACTGATCCCTGCCAGCAACAGTGGATGACACATTATCAAAGACATCTGAGTAACTAAGAGCCACTTGCTGCTGTAAATCTGGGCACTGTCTGACTTTGGTTTTGTCTACCAGGCCCAGAGGTGGCTCAGACCCTCAAAGACCAAAGCCGAGCTTTAGTCCTAAGTAGAAGAAAGATTTTTCTTAATTCCTAATGACAAATTGCAGATTTTCAGTCATTTACAAAGTCCTAAATATCCTAAAATGCTAATGAAAGCTGCAAGGACTGGCTTTGAAGGGATAAACAAGATGCGTTATGAGATTACTCATGCAAGAACATTTATCAGTACAAACAAAAATGGGGGCAGGAAGGAATAGTACCAAGGGCAGGCAAATTCCCCAGTAGAAAAGGCTTAGAGACTCCTTACTCGCTTTTGTCCTTTTCAGGCCTATCTTATCGAGCATAAAACCCTTAAACAGACATCACGCCTCTCAGTAACCATCCCTTATTAATGACAACCCTATTAGCTTTGCACCTTGGAGCTTCCCAAAAATTTGACTGGTTTGGGCACTGGCTAACGAGCACCCCTAGGGACAACCATTTTGTGGCTCGGAGCATACAGCGGTGTCTCACCGGGGTGACAGGCTCTTGTCCCCTTGTAGAGACTGCTCAGGCATGGGACCAAATTACTGGAGGGACCTATGAGATCATTCCCCTAAAAACACCAGAGGTAGTATCATGCAGACTGTTTCATCCATTGATTAATCGCCATCTTAAGAGCCACCAAGCACTGACATACTACACCAAGGTAAAGCCCATCTTAGTTGAGCGTGAATTTGTCTAATCTTCTTGAATCCATACATCTGGTCTCTGAAAGTTCTGGCCTCACAGATTAATTATTACTGTGGGAAAAAGTGCTCCACTTTATCTGGCTTAAATCTGCTGACTGTCATTTCCCCTTGTTACACATTTTGCCCTCTGTGCGTCATCTGAAGACCATCCTGGACAGTCACTCCTCTGATGGCTGAAGGTTCTTGCTTCAGCCTGAGCCTGCGAGTGGCCAAGCCACTCCTGATATTTTTGCTGCTGGGAAGTACATTGGAAGATGCCGCGTTTTCTCTCAAGTCTCTGCAGGAGTACTTCGGGCCACAGAGAGCTTCTGTGCCTTCAGTGACTGCAAGAATAAGAGGCAGACATGCTTGACAAGAGGTGAAAAGAAAGAGGGAGAAAGAACAACTTAAACTCCTCCTTCCTAAAGGCAAATTCATTAGTTGCTACCACAGAGCAGCTCCTGCCTACCTGCTCCATTGCCAAAGTTGATTTTCCCTAACTCGGCATGGACTCGGTGTATTTCATACCATACGCTCCACCACCCAGACCACAGCCGCTGAAATAAATCCCATTTATTTCACATTTCTAGGCTTATCACTTACATCCCATATCACCTATCCAGATGGAGAAAAGCAGAAGAGAAAAGCAAGGTGCCTGGGCGAGAAGGCAGAAAACAGAAGCAGCCTGGCCATGTCTCTGATGCACCATGTGTGCAAGAGGGTGAGAGGAAAATGTCCCAAGGCTCTGTCAAAAAAAACCCCCAACCCAAACCAAAACACCAAACAGGAACACTTTGGTACATAAACAGTAGAATAGATCGCAGCGTTCTGGACTTTATGGGAGGAATACTGGCCATCTGAGATCTCTAGAAACTCATGGTACCTTAGGGTACGCTTGGAAGATTACACATAACGGGTGTGCTTCAAGTAGAAGCAAGGTATTTAAGACCTTCTGTGGACCAAAATTTAGCGATGAAGGTACAGCTATGTTTCTAATGAAATATATTCCCAAGTGGGAAAAATAATCCCAGACTAGATACAGGCTTACAGTTGCTATGGCCTTTTACTGCTGTGATGTTACAGCAGTATGCTCACTTTAGGAAAAATTTGGGAGGAAAGCCTTTTCTCAGAAAACAAACCCACTGCTACCCAAGCCTGACCATTTCCAGAGAAAACCTGGGGGGGAAAAAAAAAAAAAAAAAAAAAAAAAATCTGTGTTTTATAGCTAAAGCTTTCTGGGTTCTTTTTAAAACCAGAAGTGAAAAATGAAATTCCACCACAAATACTGTTAAAAATATCACTGCCATCTAATTTTTTTTAAAGGATTTTGTCTTTGCCCCACCTCCCAACAAGCTCAAACTCTGGCACCTGGTACTGAGAAACAGAACAGATGTCTGGGGGAGGGCTGAGAGCGTGTGTGCCTGCAAGGAGTTAGGCAGCTGTGGGAGATACAAAGGGAATGAATTAAAAAAGGCAACCTCACATGATAAGGAAGAATACAAGAAACCTATACGTATACCATGAAGAGAGAAGAGTTTTTACTATGCCAGGTCATTTACAATTGCCCCAGTTGTCCTGAGAGTCCAAGTATTCCGGTAAAACATTTACAGATTTATAAAGTAAACCTACATGCCTGTTAATTACCCGAGTATTTCACTTTTAAAGACAGATTAAAATAAAATGCATTGTTGTACTTTATTATTTTTAACTAATTACAGCCAATTTTTCCGCAGGCATCGTTGCAAACACGTGCCGGGCTAGATCTCTGTGTGCATGCAGGCGTCAGACCATGGCACAAGGAAGAGAATGGTTTCCTCTACAAAGCCTCCTACCAGCCAGCAACACATCTATGTATTTATAAACCTACTGCTGTAATATATGAGCACATCATGAATATTAAATCAGTAAAATAATTTCCCTCTCCTTTGCAAAATCAGCGTTTCGAACAATTTACTATGTTCCTGGCTTACGCGTGTGTTTCTGTGAGCAAAGAGAAAGCTAAATACATAAGGCTTTCCTTTCTCAAGCTCTGTGTGATGAGGTCTCATGGCTACTCCGGGTGCTGGGAGCGTTGAGTCTCAGACTATGAAAAAAATCAATATGTCACGCTTTTCCTGATGCCAGAGGAAAGTCAGGGGACTCCACAGGTGAGCAGAGAGCATCGTACAGACAGATACAGTCAATGGCATAGCTGAATAAGAGAAGTGAGGGTTTATGCATTTTAGTCTGTCTTCAGCAGAGAGCTGGCAACAACAGGAGGACAGCTGGACAACATCCTCCTCCTGACCTTGGGAGGGGAATGGACCAGAATGCACAAAATCCAAGATCCAGGGCTCTGCAGCTCCAGGTAACAAGCAAAAAAAAAAAAAAAAAAATCATGCCCAGGGAATAAAGGCAAGTAGATAACATCAGATAGTTCCCAGCAAACAGCAGATCTTTGCCTCCTGTGGGGCTGAGCGTGAACTTCTGAGGACATTTCCACTGCTGTTTATCATGTAAAAAGTGAAAATTTCTCTTTAGGTAGAAAAAGGCACCTATATGCATTAAAAAAAAACCCCAAACAACCTTTTGAAAACTCCAATAAAATGGACGTGTAGTCTTATGCAAATGCCTTTTGTCTGTAAGTATGCTTTTCTATACACTTTCAATATTAGCTATCCCAAGCTGGCATAAAATGGCATGTCCTATATGCTCACTATTCATTACATAAGGACCATCAATTTTCTAACACGGCTTTTCAATAATCGTTGGTAGATTAAGCGACTAAAACAACAGGCACCTAAGCCACGTGTTCATCAGACTACCACAAAGAACAACACAGTTTCTCACGGATTTCACTGAATTAATAAAAGCTACAAGAAGAACTATACAGCCAAAGGGCAGTGCCACTACCCACACGCACGCACACACACGGAGGTTAGGAATCCACGTGGCTGAGGGGGTAGTGTGAAATTGCTGCCTGAAGCCATGGAAAGTCAACCTCATGACCCCCTTGCTTCCTACTCCTCATGCCCACTAATCCTCTCCCAAGAAAATAAGCAGACCATTGCAGAGAATATGGCTGCACAGTGCTGAAAAAAAAAAAAAAAAAAAAATTTTAAATCTCTAAAGTGACCACTTCAGGCATGCAGGATAAGAAAATCTTTGACTCCACAACAGGCAGGGATGCCAAAGATGAATAAAATCAACATAGTACCAAGGCGGACATCAGGCAATTGATCTCTGAGTTTAAAGCCACAATAAATTATTTGACATCCGTGAATCTGCCAAGAAAGCTACTCATCTGGAAGATCCAGAGGAATGAGAGGGAGGAGGGAGAGGAAGAGAGAGCGTGCACGTGGTGAAATGGGATGGAGCTGCACAGTCACAGAGGTGTGCTGGAAAGGAAAGAGAGGCAGAGAGAAAGGAGAAAGGCAGAGAGAAAGAGAGAAATGAAGCTTCAAATGGCTGATACAGAGAATGACACGAGAAGAATCAATGTGGAAGTAAGAACCACCCGAAAACATTGAAGGAGGAAGCTTGCTCTGGTATGTGAAATCTTGATCGTATGGTTGTTAAATCTGAGCCTGTCAGGAAAGATGAAACTGGTCAGAGCACCCAGCACAGCATTCCCTGTGCTTGAGCTCAAAAGGGAGTCTTGAACCTAATTATGGTGCTTCATCCCCATCAACAGAAAGATGTAATTATGAAGAAAGCAAGGAACAATCTACAGATGAAATTCAAAAAACCAAATTCCAGTTGTTCCACTGGAAGAAAAAACCCATTTCTAACAAAGAAAAAAGAATGGGGGAAATTATAGTGACATTCAGCAGAAGCCATGTCTAATTTAAATGAGGACACACAAACTCAGTCATCTAGTTCCCATGTATCGGTAGGTTTAGAAGAAGAAAACTTCAATAAAGGAAACATAAGAACATCCAGCCTCTCACAGTAAATCTGTCATTTCTATAATACATGGAAACATCCCAAAGGAGGGGTAGCTAAGCACATGATAAACCCATAGGGATGCGGGCAGGCAAAGACAGGAGCTGAACAAGGAGACTAAGACGCGAGCAGAGTAACCTGAAGACAAAGAGAATTATCATGAGTTATGAAGAATTGGAAGTCGGACAGTAAACATACTGATGTTTTGAAGAAATAGTTCAGAGTTTGGTTTATTTAGCAAGAATTCTTTTTTTTTTTTAAAAAGTGTTATTACCAAAAAACAGAAAAAAAAGATAGTAAGAGTGAACAAAAAAGAACAGAGAAAACTGAAACACAGGAAGCCATGAAAAGGCTGTAGCTAAGTCCTCTTGATCAGAAGCCTCCAGGTGGAGGGAGACCTCCCGGGAATTGGAAGAAGCACACTGCCAGGGATCATCACGAGAAGAAAGGACCTGTGCTTTCAGCAGAGCAGAGTTCTTCGGGGACAGATTTATGCTACGTACATGATTTTAGTCTTTCATTTAAACTGGAGGGAATATAGGAAAGGAGAAGGGGACCAAAAGGAACATAAGAAAATTACTACAGGATAAGAACTGATGACATTATCAATAGAAATTGACAGATTCAGCTGTATAGGTAAGGTTTAAAATTAAAAATAAGCTGTCTGCCACAGAAAGGTTCATGCTATCAAATGAAGAAATAACTACTTTGCTTTCAAGTTCTCTGATAAGCTAAGCATTTATTATCTATGGCTTTTCACTTGAAAGTAGCATCTCTGGATGTCAAAGGACTAAACAGTGTAATTATACAGAAAAACACTGGCAGAAGTTTAAAAAAAAAAAAAAAAAGGCACAACCCAAAGTGAAATCAAAAGCAAAACCAGCTCCAGTTGTATTATTTTGTTTCAAGGAACTTCTTTTCAGAAACTGTGAAAAGTGATAACAATCAGCAGCTATTTACGGTCTCAGCTGAAGCAAAAGAAGATGACTGGCCATTTGCTAAACATACACATCTTCAGTTTATGTGTCAACTGAAGGATGAAGACATTTATTGTTACTAAACCATATCGTTGTGAGGTTACTAAGAACAAAAAACTCACAGGATGCCCACAATAACTTAACAGTAATAACAATGACAACTCTTCAAAGGATTTCTCTCCCAATAATAACTATTTGGAAAAGGAGAAATCACACTTTGAAGCACTCCATTTTTACACAGAGAGCTCACCAGGGGAATCTGATTAATGAACAATAGCTAAAGAAGCAGGTTCAGTATTAACCTTTCTACTTTACCAGTTCTGTCTCCCAAATTATTAGAGGACTGTACACAAAGGAATGAGATTATACATTTTATTCACATCTTGATCATTTATATCCCAAAATAGATTTAATGTTAATCTCTAACTCCTTAATGAAGTGAACAAGATCTGCAGAACCTGGCTCCATTAAATTGTCATATCATGGCCCATTTTAAGTAAGTTGATAGTTGGGATGGATCCAAAAATCCAGAACTGAGAAAATTAATTCTTTGTGTTAGCAGACCAAAGCGCGTGTGTGTGTGTCAGCTGGTTTTCACTAAAAAGATAAAAGAAGATAAAGGAATAGCTCAAGAACGAAATTTGAACAAATACTAGAGAGAACGAAAGGAAATTCATAAATCACATGCTCAAAGAGATCTAAGTAAAAATTAACCAACAGGAAAGTAAGCTGAACATGGACCACTGAAAGAACAGCAAGTGGGTTTACAAACAGAAATAGAAAATACCTGTTTTACAAAAAAAAGTAGTAAAATATGAGCTCAAAAGTCAAAGGGCATTAAAGAGCAGCGCATCATTCCATGAGTTAGCAGCTACCAACAAGACAGTTACACACCTTAGCAAGCCATGTGCTCCTTTTACTAATTATTGTAAAAATCTCTGTATCTCTGATATGCTAAGCTCTGTAGTTACTACATATATCTGGAAGTAGCAGGTTTGGCAAAGGAGTGAAACTGATAAGGAAATAACAGATTGAAAAAATAGCAGAACAACTTTTGAAGGCAATAGCAAGTGTAAAAACTGGCAAGACTCCAGGAGTGCTGCCTTTCAAATGTAATTTTATGAAGTATGTAAAGCGGTACTAGTTTTTCCTTGAGGGATATGTTAACGCTATTTTGTGAAAGGAAGAACCTATCCTATCTATAGAAGAAGCTGTCTTTGTGTTCTCCCTAAAACAAGAATGCCCTTACTCTAGACAACTAACGTCTCATTTGCTGAAGATCACTAGATGTCATATAATCCTTTGAAGAGAACAGCAAAAGATGAGAGACTTATTTTTTCTGTTCTCAACTGATGAATGTTTAGCTGCTGAACTTGACATGTATGAACCCCATTCTTTAAATGGACCACTTTTCCTCATGCTGGTCAAAAAGCATATGCTTCAGCCAATGACACTGGTTGCTGCCTTTTTGATTAATTAAAGGAAATGAACAGCAACATATTTATTGATGCTTCTACTTACAACATTTTCTGTAAAGCCTTTTGAGTAAACAATATGGCACCATGACTTTACTACAGGAAGAAAATTCACAGAAGCACAATAAAGACTATTGCCCCATTATTCACAAAACTATTTCCTAATATCAACATTCAATGATGAAATACTTATCTAATATAAATTAATATAAAAATATTGTGCTGCGTGTGAAAAGACAGCTACATACACACTTTGCCAAAATAGAGAAAGTTATCCCTTCAGAAAACTTCACATGTCAGACAGGTGATAGATGCTATCAAATGCCTGGAAATCAAGTCTCAGGAAATCTAGAAAAGCTGTATAACGGCCTTCAGCAAATGCCAAATAGATCTGGGATCCTGTGGGGAGTAAGTAATTTCCAGGTGGAAAACACAGTAATTCTTTTGCCTTTCTTCTAAGTTGGTTGGTGTTTTTTTTTCCCTTTCTGTAATTATTCCAGAAAGAATTACCTTAGCAGGAATGCAGAGAGCATCTTTACAGTTTGCCATGAACCAAAAAAAAAAAAGCAGCAGGGTGTGCGTGTCAATATTTTGTACAGATCCACTAGCCAACTAGCTCTTCTGTGCATGTGAAAAAGCCAGGCAGCTAAAACCTCCTGTAGATGGAAGTCGCCACGTTAGACTAATGAAACAAAAAATCCTCCACAAATAAAAAAGTTGTGGCAGCCCGCTGTAAATTATTCTGTACAAATATTCTCCAGGAGGATTCAACGACGAGTTCAGGATGGAGCAGAAGGTGCTTTCTTTCCTTTCCTAATGGCACAGAATGCAATTAACTGTAAGCTTCATCACGGACCTGGCAGTTTGCAGGATCAGGAAAGACAATATATGCGTATGGTAGACCAGCTATTTACCAAAGAATGATTTCTAACCATAGCTTTGAGCACAAAATCAGCTTCACCTGCCACTTTATCCTGTGGCTCCAAACTCCGCAAGTTAAGCATCGTGTTGCTCAAATCTTTGTTTTTATGTTGCTCAAGTTTTAAATAAAAATGTTGTTTTACTTACTTATGTTCAACCAAGAAACAGACACTCCAGCTAACTTGCATTAATCATTCCATATGGTCTGAGATAATAAATCTAACAGAGAAATGTACATACAAGTCACAGTGAAGATGGGGAAAAAATTGAACAGACCACCAAAAGTAGCAGAGTCGTCTCTCCAGCACAGAGATGCTTACAAGAATGGCCTACCACATAAGAACAAATTTTCAGTCCACACCTGCTCCTGGAAAACACCTAGATTCTGATGACCCAAACATTGTGAATGTGTGTCATATTTGTTAAATTATCCCTGTGGCCCAAAGTCAAATGTATGACTAATAATAATAAATATTTTTATTTTGAAACAATGCTTCAATTGTAAATTTACCTTAATTTAATTCAAAGCAAATAAAACAACTAAAAATGTTCTGGGGCACACAAACTTTGCTTGTTGATTCAAAAATAAATGCACTTGCACCAAAGGAAAGAGAGTCAAGCCTAAACAGATGTTCTTTTTTCCATTTTTTAAAATCTCAGAGAATAGAGAAATCATTCACATCTTCTATTTCCAAGACATTTTAAGTGAGCAAGATTTATTTACATATGTAAAAAGATATATTTATCTTTAATATAGTATGCATATATGCATAGAATATGGTCAAATGCTGGAAAATAAGCAAGGTACATTTTTTACACAATAGATGTGGACAAATGTTAAAATATTGCTGGGGCATAATCCAATAAGCAAATATTAAGAATAGCATGATTTTTTAAATGACATTTTTATCCTTAGTAAAAACAGTCTCACAGATGTAAAGAAGAATTATAATTTTCTTTGCTAATACATACAAGTGTACAGATAGCTTCTTATTGATCAAAGGGAAAAATGGCCCAAACCAGTAGAATAGTCCAAGAAATATGGGAGCTTCTTTAATGGGAAACATTAACCCATCAAGTATGTTCCCACTGGGCACAGAATAAGCAGATATTTAAATATATTTATGTTTTTATAATTCCATCAATGTTGAAATGACATCTGCCTTAGAAGATATATTTGTCCAACCTATTTGTAAGTAAATTTTTTGTAGACATATCCGGTTTGATAAACATGAGTCAGTTGTTTCACTCAAGCCAGTATAAAACATGGCTGTTGGTTTGGGAAAAGAGGCTAATGATACTAATACATTTCACCTTATTAAACAGAAAAATATTATATATTGATATAATTGAATCTGACACAAACAAGCAAAAACATCACTTCATAATCACCTTATGTTATTTACAAGGCTGTGATTTGAAAAACCATTCAAACTCCCTAGATGGATAAAATAAATATTCATTAAAAAAAAGGAAATTCATACAGCAGCTAAGGGAGGGAAGAGGATGAGCTCCCATCCTTCTGTTGCAAGGGGATTGGTACTAGCTCTGGAATGTGGCTCCCTTCTGGGATACCACGCTCGTGCTCGCTTGAGGCTAGGGTGGATTTGGAATTGTCGGAGAAAGAGAAACGGATGCCACAGGGGGAGCACAGCTGTAACAGCTGCAAATACGGCTGAGCACTGCAAAGACTTCCATTGTTTACTGGGATAAAAGGGAAAAGAAAAAGCAGAGTTGCAATGTCCTGCCAGGTCGCTGGAATTGTTGCCTTCAAAAGTCATGATCACAAGGCAAATATTTAAGTTCTCAATCACTGGTGGTTAGTCAAACCATAATAGCATTATAAGAACTTCACTGTGAAACTCAAGACTATGCGGTGGGTAAAAAACCCTAGTATGTTCCCAGAGCTTCATCTGAAACTAGATTTAACAACAAGAAACAAAACCCAAACCAAAAAAACAACAACCAGCCCACAATAAACGACTCTTTTATGAGCAGTCAATACTCAGAGTAGAGCACCAAACACATGCCAAGGTTTAAGCCACTTAAATCAATGTTTTTGTCACTGATTTAAACCGGGAGAATCTTTAAAACTCAAAGCAAGTCTAATTGATGAAGTATTCAAAAGCAAAGAAAAATCAAATCGTTTATTTGTTAATAACTTCCAAGTGCCAGCTGTGAAGTGAATCACTGCATCTTGCTCTAGCACTGGGAAAAAGCAGCACTAAGGCTATCCATTTGCTACTTCTGTGCACCCTTTACAAAGAAAAGAGCCTTGTTTTGCATAAACAACTCATTTGCTTCACCGAATTACTCAGCTGAAACAGCGCTTCACGAAGTATCTGTCCTTTTGTCTACCCTTCAGTCCGTCTCCTTACCAATACCTGCGTACGTACATACCTATACCTATACGCGTATGCGTTCCACCGCTGGAAAGGCTTTGGTGGGAACCCAGGAGTGAGGGATTCCCGGTCGGGCTGGCGGCAGGTGGGTGGGCAGAAGGGGCTCACAGCCAGCCACGGCGAGCATCACGAGAGAGCAAAGCGAGAGGAGGGGGCTCTGGAACCGAACTGATACAATCGCTAAAAAAGCCCCCGTGTTTGGAGGAACTCCCTACAAATGGTGCTTTAAGCAGACTTAGGATACACATTCCGTTTTTTTTCCCAGCTGGTCCAGTAACTTTGTTGCTGGTACCCGCTGCCTTTAACGGTTTCACGGACCTAACTGGATGTGGAATTTGGTCCTGTGTTCTTTATGAAAATAAGACAGGACCTGTGCTAATGCGAAGGATTTGATGCTGCCCTCACCTTCCCAACTTTGACTTGGGACCACAAAGCGGTCCATTTGCTTATCTGAAAGAAAAAAAAAGTAAAGATCAAAGAAGGTAATTGCTGGTTTATTGCAGAGACTCCAGAGACATACTGAGGAATAGTTTACTATTAAATAAAAATAAAAAATTAAAAAAGCATTACTGACGTTTTGGTAGTATCTACATCAATAACTAGAGGAAAGCATTAGCAGCACATTAGCGACAGTCAATTGGAAGGACTGTGGACATTATAAAAGAGAAGAGCAGGAAGACAACAACCCGAAAAGAAACACAGTGCAAAAAATGTATGCCAATATATTTACAATACTAGGAGAAGAGGAAACAACCACGTTCACATAACCATATCCTGCTTCATATTTGGATCTGGACACTCCATAAACACAGAAAAAAAAAACCCCCACAAAAAAGAAAAAGTGGGAGTTCATTGAGAGGAGAGTGGAAAAAACTACTAACAGATAATGATACAAAGATGGGGGTGGATCTTAGCCACCAACAAATGAGGCAGTATTCGAAAAAGGCTGCTGATATTGGAGGGAACCAAAGAAAACGAGAGAAACTAGGATGCTGCAAGTGAGGCTGGCTTATGTAAGGGTGACTTTACTACCCAAAAAAGAAGAAATTAAAGCTAAATCTGTCCCCCAAAGCCAGCTTGGGGTATCTCTCAGGCTGAATGACATGTTCCAGAAGCGGCAATGCCCCTGCTGTTTCCACGTAGAAAGGTTGCAGAAAGCTTCCTGGAAGCCTCATAAGAAATACACTGCAGTCAGCCGAGACACTCAGCACTGGGAATGCCAGATCAGGTCTTAAACAGAATTTAGAGGTAGTGTGCCTATTTTATAGGGAATTCCACCTTGCAAAGTTTGCTTTCATTCCAAATGGAACAAAACCATCACATTTTGAAACAATTTAGCGTATGAGTCCGTGAGTATGTGTGTTTGTGTATGTTTTAATATTTTTTGTCAATCCAAAGAGTTCTTTTTCTACAACTAAATTTTTGTACAGACTCCAACTTGCTGGTTTTATATTCTATTATGTATAATATATCTCAAAGTAAAAACATCTCTTTGCAATGGAAAACCAAAATGCCACAATTTTACAATTTTGCAAAGGCAGTATGGACAGTCACTATCAAAGTTTAATTTAATGTTTTAAATAAGGAAATCAACACATTCCCACAGAACATTTAGATATTGACAATCGGAAAAAAAAAAATTGAGAAATTTCTATCTGCTCCTCTATAGACTCACTTTGTAATGGAAAGGAAACAGAGTTGAGTGAACAGATGAGGTCCTTTTAATCTCCAGTTTCCAAGACTTTGTACATTTTCTGTCTCTTCCCTGTTTTTATAAGAGCCCTGGCATTATTTTTATTGAAGTTAGAGAGAGGAGGGATGTTTTAGAGATTTTTTTTTTTTTACTATTATTTAGTCAATAAGTTAACTTGGTAAGAGAAAAAGGAGGTCATATAGTATTCAAAAAGATACAATACTTGTTTTCTTTTTTCCCCTCCAGTGCTCTGTATTGAAATCTGAAAAGCCCTGTTTCAGATTCTGCACTTTGCTATTGCACACGTAATAATAGGACACACTGGCCTTTGATACAATTCTCTTCAGGGAACAAAAGCTTCCTTTGGCACAACTACAGCCACTGCTTGTTGTAGGTTACACATGTCTTTCCAGTCAAGCATGATTAATAACTGTTAAAAAAAATGCTTATGACCCATGGCAAGTATTCTTTCAACTATAATACCAGCATTATGGGCTCTGAATCTCAGTAATTTTAAAATGTGCTTCTACAATGGAACTATAATTTAATTACTTTTTCTGCAGCCTGTTCCATTTTGTTTCATCACTTTGATTGCACCATGCGCTTGGCAGCTTATGGAAGACTGCATCTGCCTCCAGGATTATTTCACTGGGCTCTTTCGACATCTGTTTCTGAAAATGACTTTATTTGCAGTGGCATAAAGAATAATCAGAGACTTGTTTAATCCAGATAAATTGGAAAAGAGAGAGACACAGAGATGGAGTTGGAGGCAGGGAAGAGACGGGGGGAAAAGAGAAAGGAAATCTATGTTGCACGCTGCAGAAGACATCAAAATAATCTGACCTGTTCCTGCACTTCTGAAATGCTGTTATCTGATGGATGATATGATACATGAAAAGATGAGTCACTAAGTCAGTTCCTTTTAATATTTGGGTGGAGTTCGTAGATGCAATACATAAGACATTCTAGCTAAAGCTTCATGTTTTGCTTGATCAGTTTAATATAATTTTCATGAACTATACTTGCGACCTCATCCCTCGAGAATCACAACGCGGTCTGAAATGATCGGTAGCAGTGACGGAAGTCCCTATAATAAACGAGCTAAACCCAGGCTCCAGCATGACCTGACATCCTTCCAACGGCGGCTACAGCCAGCACCTGTTGCAGAGTGCCACAGCACGGACCGCCGAGCACAGGGTTTAGCACTCACCCCGATGGATAACTTCCCACACATCAGCAGACCTCAACTGGGTCACCTGCGTCTCAGATGAGCAAATGCAAGGCAGCTATAACATGCCCGCGCGTGTACTGGCTTGTATTCAACACAATGGAAATCACCACTGGCGACGGGCATTTATTTGTGTGTTATGGGTGGGTTTGTTAACCCGCAAACCCGTAAGCCGTCATAAGCATTTAAAGAAGCGCTCTCTAACAGATCACAGGTGTCGGTCAGGTTTGGTTTTGTTCCTTATTCTTTTTGTTTATTTTTTGCAGGGAGTGAACAGATACTTGTCAAGAAGCATCCACTGCCTCAATAGAGAAGTGCTGCAGGAAGGCACCTCCGGCAACAGAAGAGTAACGACCGAACAAGCCATACAACGTGGCTTTAGGGACCAGGGCCGCTAAAATTTGAAGCACCAGAGTGGACAGACCACAATAATAAGAAGCAAAACAATCCCCAACGTGCTCTCACTTTTGAGAGTTTAAAATCTTGCCTGTCTTGTTGCTCCTTTCCCTTTGGAGATTTTTTTTCTGTGTTATTTGCTGGTCTTCTGGGCTCTAGTGCTGTAGCAAGCACATCAGGAACAGTCACACTGAACAGATTATCCAGCTGGTTGGGACACATGTATTTTGCTAGGAATTACTTAAAGACAATCCAAAAGGAGGTCATACAGTTCTCAGAACAATAATGAAGAAAAATCATTGTCCCCAAAAGTAATAGGTATCACGCAAACACACAATAGCTGGAGCTAAACAACTTAGTAATAGCCTGATTCCCACAGTCGTGTAGCCTTAATTAACGGTCACAAGCATTTGGACTTTCCTTTCCCATATGGCCAGACTGACTCTTGCCCCAGTCAAAAGCGGTCCCAGCTTCCTTCTGGGATTTCATCCATCCAGGGCATGTAACTCCCTGCACCCCCAAAGACGTGCTCTTAAGAGGTGCCTATGCACTATGCTGCTGTCCCCGTGGGAAGGTCACTAAAAGGGAAGACAAAAAATTCCTCCTCTTCTGTATTTCACTGCCTCACCTTTCCTCAGCAAAATACAGCAGGGGAGCTGAGGACACTGAAAAACTCAAAGCTTCCACATTGCTGATCTACTTACAGGCAATATGAGAAGCAAAACTCCTCTGGCAACCTACATGTCTAGTAACTTGGCAAGCTTGACAGACCGCATTTGGAAGCCTGGTTATTTTCATAAAAGACATAATCCCAAAAGCAAACATCTCAAACTTTTGGAAGGAAACACAGAGCAAACCAAAAATACACAGCTAACAAAAAGGGAAAAGTCATCAGTGTAGAGTATTTTGCTGAAGAACTATCTGAAACCCAGGACAACAAGGTCCTCTCCCCTCCTTCCTATCCAACCCCCCCGATAGCTCTCTGATGTCTGAAGAAGAGGTGAAGATTTGATAGAAGATATCACCTATTCACAGAAGGTTTCTATTCAGCTAAAACAGGAGGGGAAGCTGCCCTAAGAGAGATACGTTCCGGTGGCAGGGCATGCCTGTGAAAATCCTATCAACAGAGACTATTAAAAATTATTTTCTTTTTTTCTTTCTTTTTTTTTCTTTTTAAATTTAGATAAATTCACTTCCTCCCCTCATTTTCCACCTCACAAGCGTGGGCTGTAACACAGCAGTTGCGCAGGGCCAATGGGCGTGCAAAGAAATTGCTCATTGCTTTTCTAGAGCTTCAAAGTAAACTGTATACAGCAGAAGACATGCAGAGGGTCATTATAATTTGACAAGGCTTTGTCGTCTTGCCACTATTACCAAAGAACAAAAGCCATCATGCTTAATTAGAAATTCTCCCTAAAGAATTTATAAGAATTTATTGCTCAACAGCCAAGGTGAAAATAGTTTGCTTCTGAAGTACCAGCTAATGACCACTATTGGTCAATGAGTAGATGTCTGTGCAGTCAGATGTGGCTCGGTAGCATCTCTGTCCCCACGATGTTTCATAAAAAGCGTCCTTACAGACAGCGTAAATGTTTGAACATACAGATGTTTACCCTAGCTTAGTCACATGAACCTGGGATGAAGCTTTCAGACTGTTGGTAGCAACTGAAGAGACAGAAGGCAACGTAGTCAAAGGAGAAAGGGTGGAAAGGGGGCCTGAGTCAGAGAAGGGTGACTTTGCCACCACTTGAGGAGGGGCAGAAGGTGCCTGATGCTGCAAAAAGCGGAGGAGACAGCAGCCAGTTAAGTTGGCTATATATTTTTTTCTTCAAGGAGGTGATGAAGGTAGCATTGAGAGAGACAGGGAAAGAGTCAGTGGAGATGGAGTAACTGACAGGAGGGAAGAGATCAGCCAAACTCGTGCTAAGAGCCTGGGATTGCATCAGCCATGATCAAAATTAAGAATGAAGTAGGCATAAAAGTTAAAAAAGCTCCAGGGTGGGTGCTCCTGGCACGGCATTCAGAGCCCTGGAGACAGGGTATAGGTATGGTCACGTTTGACTCATACACACTTGAGACAGGCTGAACTCCATCAGGAAAAGAAATTCACTTTATGCAAAAGCACAACCTGCCTTGTATGCACTCCCCTGTCTTAGGCAGGGCACAAAAACATTTTCTGAAGACACTTTAAAGGCTACACTGGTAACAGGGAGCAGCTCCTCCAAAAGTGAAATCAATGTATGTGAGTGGAAATAGCAGAGATGCCTCCTAAGTGTCTAGATGCTGGCAGGTCCTTAATTATTTAGGTGCAGCTGACTATAAAACCGAGTGATTTAAGCCCCTTAATCCAAGCACATGGAGGATCCCAGAACCTGCCCAGTGTGGGCACAGCTGCAGCCAAACCACTATGCCACTAAATCTTGCTATCATGAAAAAAACCTATGTCTGCAGTCATTCTATCTTCAAAAAAGGTCATAAGTATAGGACAGTTATCCCCCAGCAGCTACCCACAGAGACTGTCCAAGACTGCCTGGAGTCAACTAGTTAGACCCAACGATGCATCTGAAGAGCTAACCTGCTCGACAGAGTTGCTCTTAGGTCAGCACAGAAGGAAGACCGCACTGTATTAACTGTATTAACTATTCCTCCTCCCTTTCCCCTTGACATGCTCCATACAAATTAACCATTTTTCTTGCAGCATTTAAGGAAATCTACTTATAAATTGCTTTCTGATGCTCCATTTCTCAACTATGTAATTGATTTTCATCTACAACTTATACATACATCCTTGAAGTGAAATCAATTAAGAGCGGCTGAAATGAAAATGGACCCTGTTTGTAATGGCCAGATCTAGCTCCTCTCTGTAGCTATTCTCCACCTCAACAGGGGAAGTGATAAGATACAGAAGGAAAATAATCTGTGTGGGAGGCTTCACTGTGCTCTGCTTAATTAACCGCTGTTCAATATGTGGAACACACAGCAGTGTGCACCTTCATGTCCACGCATGTACTTACATATAAAACCAACGTGCGGTGGTAAACAGGGTTGACTTACTTTCTATAAACTGGGATATGACACCAAAACATGGCCAAGAGGAACTAGTCTGCATGAATTTATAAAACAAGTTGAGGTTCTCTCAGACTGCAACAGCTCTGAGCCTATTTAATACTGAGTTCATGAGCAGGATCGTTTTCTTCAGGATCTAAGTCTTCGACAGCTACCATAGAGATGAAGCTCTGTCTTTGCAACAGCATGCAGTCAAGCTATCTAGAGTCTTCCCAACCTGTACTGTAATATAAAATCAAGGTAATTGAGAGATCAGCCACGCGATACACATATACATATATATGTATATTCGTTCTGATGGATTCCTACATGCATTAAGCTGCCTGTGTTAGCCCCAGTACTCCCTCAGCACTCAGAGATAATATTCTGATCACATAAAATGCGGCAGCAACCACTGTTTTATCACACAGTCGTCCTATACACAAATGTCAGATTATGTATTGTTCTTGCCAATGCAAATGTCAGTTTGGATCGTTCATAGGGTACAGACGTGCCCCAGGTTACCCTGGGTCCCCTGTGGAGCTGAGGCACGAATTCTCAGCACCTCGCAGGACGAAAAACCTTTGCCACAGTGATAGGCTAGGGTACATTGGTCCTGCCTTTCTGGCATGAAGGAGGCCCAAATAAAAGGTTAAGTCCATGCACTTCTGACTCCTAAAATGCAGCATCAAACAAAAGCACGGCAGGACAACTTCTGTGGATATGTAAAATTAATGATCCAGTTTCTCTGGTCTGTGAGCACAGGTGAATGGGGAGCGGAAGGTCACAGGTGGGGCTCTTCTGGGCACAAACCGGACCTTTAAGGAGCAATGTCAGGCATCTAAAAACCCACGGAAAGGAGAACAGCACAACGCTTGGTGGGTGACTTCTGCAGATAACCACTCCCTTACTGTTTCTACAGCAACCTTTTGGTTACAAA
This sequence comes from Haliaeetus leucocephalus, assembly GCF_000737465.1. NCBI lineage: Eukaryota > Metazoa > Chordata > Aves > Accipitriformes > Accipitridae > Haliaeetus > Haliaeetus leucocephalus. The sequence goes on from NW_010973351.1 coordinate 3,294,397, forward strand.
AGGCTGCTGGGGGATGTCTGTTAAGATAAGAGGGTGAAAAAAGAGGACATTTTAAGGAAAGGAAATATCAGACATACGTGGCGTGTTAAAGGTTTCCCTCTGTTTCCCTTGACTGCCCTGTGCTCTAAACAGGAAAGGTGGTGAACCACTCTGAAGGATTTCCTGGGCTTTACCGATAGCCTCCAAATGGCTCTACTTCACATTTTCTCATCATGACAGATTTGGTTAATGGCAAAATTGAGGAAAAAAAGATGTAGACAGCCTGAAAATGTTGAACCTAATCATTTTGCGTGGGTTTTTTTGTGTGTGTTAAACCCTGAGAAACATAAATTCTTTTGAAGTATTAGGCCCTTGGAGAAGAATTATACAGGTAATTTGTTATTATGGCTAGCTGAATAAAACCCCCCAAAACCTCCAACAACACATCATTGCCTCCCAGAGTATTTCTTCAAGGATGAAGTTTCAAATACTACATAAAGCCTAAGGCATCATGTTTTATATGAGGTGTGTATGTGTTAGTAGAGGGATATCCGTGATGATATCCTCGAGCCCTAGGCACGCTAACAGTGCCTCTCCTCCCTCCGAGCCACGCTGCCTGCTTCCTTCCCTGAATCACGTCTCCGCCAGCTAGTTCAAGAGACTCCAACCCAAATATTCCAAATTTCTTCAAGCTATTTTGTTAAGAATTCCTAAATGAGAAACTAGTCTGAAAGTCCTATTTCTGTTACCTAAACATTTGTCAAATATCATCCATTCCCAGACATTTTTGCTATTAAAAAACAGTGGAAGCCAGCTCTCCCGGGAGTACAGATAACTGAGATAACCACAGTACTGTACTCTAATAGTGTTTGGAAAGACTAGCAAAAACAACCGCAAAGGAGTTGTAAGTATGAAATGCAAAGATGACTAAATACTTAAGCAGTAGCTTTCAGGTCATGCGAATACATAATGCAAGTCATTCCCTTTCTGTTCCATGAATCACAGAAGCACAGCAGCTGATGTAGAGGAATAGTTACAGCTGCACGTTCTCTTCCCCCACACCACCCCCTGCCCCAGTTGCTGCCACCCTAGCACTTCTGCAAACGACAGTTTTGCCATCCAGCTTTTGGAAATCCATAATGCAAAACTCAGTGGGTCTTACCTCCTCCTTAGTGATGGACTATTAACACAAACTGGCTTGACTTTACAGGCAGACAGAATATACCAACAGCTGCACTCTTTCATAAAACGAGATACAGTTATTAATTTTGCCACCAAAGTCATCAGACCAGAGTTTCTTACTTGTGGCCATGAAATTCCTTTCAGATGACATACTTAAAAAAAAAATTAAAAAAATGAAGAATCCATGGAGGGCAGGATAAAATGACTCATATATTTTAGCAAAACATAGACTTGCAACTCCGAGACACGTAGGTTTGGCAGGAAGCAAATTTGTACACAGCCTATTACAAAAGGCATCTTGTTGATGTCTCCCACAAATGCATAAGTAACTGACAGGCTACTTGAAAAACTTTCATGAAAACAGCTTTTTCATGGGAAACTGAGTTGTTCTGTTGTTGGGCTTTTTTTAAGTTTTAAACAAAGAGTCTTATTTTTTGCATGAAGGACATTCCAAATTCCACTTTCCAACTTTAATCACAAAATACCTTTGCAGCGTGTATTAGAATAACAATGGCTCTTCCCAGTGAGAAGTCTCTTCTGGATGAACTAGCAGCTAGCAAATATCATGGAGCTGCTAGAATACCAAAGCGTGAAGCCCCTGGCCAGGATCTCTCCCTTTCCCCTTTTCAGATCTTGCCCAAGGCAGTTGCAGTGTGAGCTTTGAGAGAAAACTCCCTCTCCTCATCCTGTTCTTCCTTGCGTGAATGGGAATGCGCTTCTCTGGGCTGTGACCAGGAGCGAGGACTCCTGTCTCGGTGTGGAAGAGGGATGCTCTGCTCTCTCCTGTCCACCCACTCCGCAGAGGAGCCGCTCAGTGTGAGCAACAAAACACCAGTGTGGAGGGATGGCTGGAGTAAAAATGCTAGCAATGACAAAAAATGAAGCCCTACGCTGACAGCATATGCGCTACAGAAAATGGCAGAGTTACGCTGAAGTCCGGGTTCAGGTGGTTGAAAGTCCCTGTGCCCAATATTTCCTATTGGGTAGGTGCCTCTGGTGGGTGCAGCCAGAATATCGAGAAACTGAGTCCAAGGTCTCAGGTGCAGTTGAAGCCATCTGAATCCAACCACCTACGGTATTTCCTACGCCGCAGCCGTCTCCCAGCTCCTGCAGGAATTCTGGCCAAGCACAGCCTTGCTATTTAGACCTACACGTCCTACGACTGCAACCTTAAGACTCACGAACGTACAGCCCTGCTCTCACTGTCAAAAATGATGCTGCAAATTCTGCAGACGTTTAAGACGGTAACATCCCATGGACTATCTGTGGGCTCACCTAGCTCAGAGCAAGGGGGCAAAAGCCCTCCCCACTCATTGCAGGTAGGTAATAATTGTGACAGCTACGCAGGACCAAAGCAAATGGAAACAACATCTAGTTCTATACATAGGCTTAACTGTGAGAGCATTAGTCTACACAACAGGCTTTCTAGTAAGAGCTAACTAGATCTATACCACAAGTTTCTGCCAGCATGGGCTCTCAAGGGACAAGAAGATGTAATTTTGAGGTGCTAAAGCTCTGCTGATACAACCTTCCAGGCTAATATATGGTCAGAACAATGTACCTACCCAAAGTAGTTTCCTGTGCTTGGAGACTGTGTACAAGCTATGGTGTGTTCACTCGCTAGTCGAAGCTGTAAACACACAAGGGGTGCACTGGTGGTATGGTACCGCGGGTTTACAAAGCCACGCTAGTGTCTACATCACCTGAGCACGTGCCCTTAATTTCACTGGGACTGCTTAAGTGATTGAAGGTATACCAAATTGGGCCTTATCCTTGTGCTGGTAACATTACCTTGAACTCTGCAAGGTGAACAGCCATTTACATCTTTGGTAGATTAAAAGTGTTGGCTTCATTTGAGTTTGCTTTTCAAACAGATTTAATTTGGAGGATTTTGTGTCCCTTTTGTTCGTGGTATGTTAAATGCTAATCCACTTATTTTGGTACACGTCCCTACTTTAAGATGCTTTATGACTGCACACTTGTAGCATTACAATTTATCATATGCTGGCACGGAAGGAGATTAAATCCAAAATCTTGTAATACTGTGGCAGTTAACACTGGAGCTAGTTCAACCACTGCTTGTCAACAGTTTGATAAACACAATGTTTTTATCCTGCTGGTAAATTGTCTGTAAAGAAAATAAACTTTTTATAAATGTGTTTGCCATTCTCAGGTGTACTGGGATTGATTTATCTGGCTACAGGTTTATCCCGAACTGTTCACAGTGAATAACAAATTGACTGGACAACATATGGCATTTAGTATTCAAGGACGGTTGTGCATACAACTAACTTGGTTTATCCATTTTGTGCCATCATAGGGTGATCTGGTTCAAATTAATATCACAAAATAATAATAGTAAATTTAATACAACCTGGTTTATACATACCTTCAAAAGGTATTGGCAGATCCACATAAACAGAGTTTCTAATTTAACAGTTTAATTAGAGGCTGTTAGTTTCTGACTCTGGTTTCATGCATAATGTAACTAGCCTTTCTAAACCCTGATAGCTCTTTAAATGTGTGCATGAAGCCGAAATACAATTTCCATGGACTTGGGAAAAAAAAAAATTGAAATGAATCAAACATTCTCCCTCCATCTATGTAAATATGTATTTAAGAACTGCTAAGTGACCCTGAGCCAGTTCACCTCAGACTCCCAAGCTCCTGGTAACACAGCAGACAAGCCCACGTGCACATTGCACATCCTTATCTCCAGTTTACACGCTATTACTTTCACATCCTTTGCAGCTCCCTAGGTAACCTGACAGATAATGACAAATATTTCATTAGAAGATGCTGAAATTGCTTTGTTTCCATAAAATATTTGGGTAGTGTTAGATAATGCTATTTCTGACAATTCTCCTTTCTCTTTCTTTCATTAGGAAACTCCCAAGAAGGTGTTGCCACATCAGAAAAATGAAAGCAGAGTTACAGAAACATTTTATGTGATGACAAATGCGCTTTAAGAAGTCTCCATCCTTTTTTCTTTATATTTGCTTCCTTCCTGAAGTCCTCTATCCCCTCAGTCATGCTGATGCAAGTGTAAACTGAACAGAACTGTACTGAAGTGATTTGACTTGAAAACCAAACCAAACCAAAAAAATAAACCCCAAATCTGGATCTGGTTTATAGCACAACCCTACAAATAATCATCTGGCACACCATGGAAGTGGATGAACAACGGTGTGGGAATGGTGACTTATTAAACTGGCTTTGCTGACTGACGAGATGTTTGTGTAACCATACCTAGCCATATAAAATAGATGGTACTGAAGAACCAGATGTTACATTTTTTTCCCTAGCAGTTTTGCCCATTTCTAGTTGGCCAGGGTTAAAATTTTCTGCTGTTTCTCAGGGACCGTAAGACAACTTAGTATCTGCCTGTAATTCCTTGCTGTTTCTCAATCATGCTGTCTCAGGTCCAGGAAGGGATGTGTTCGTGGAGCTGAATTTCTCAGCAATGTGCAGTGTAACTGCCTTTGTGTTAGCAAAACACGAGGAGTGGTCACTTCTTATTGTTGCTACCTTCATCAGTGTTAGAGTTGCAGTGTTGGTAGCTAACCAAACTGGAAAGATGTGTCAAATAGGGAGGCTAAATTAACCTGCGAATTTTCTTCAACCATTTACACATCACATCACAGGTGTGATCTTTTTTTCTTTTGAAAAGAGAAGCATACATTTTTTTCCCAGTTAGCTGTGACAACTAAATGCTCAGTACAGACTGAAAAGTCAAAAAAAAAAAAAAGTATTTACTGTACTTTCTTATATATTAATTATAACTTTTTAAGAAAATGAAAGCTTTGCTGGAAACACATTTTGATCACTGAATGAAAATGTTCTTTCACATTTCTGAAATGTTTTGAGATCCCCAGAGAGAAGATAATGTGTAAGCCTTACTGTTAAAATCACCACCTCCTCATCCTTAGAGAAACAGTACGCAAAATGCTTACAGCGAATTTTAATGCAGCAGAAATGCAGACACTATTTCTCCATGACAATTTATCTCCCCCCCCCCCCCATTTCAGAAAAGTATTTGGGCCCAGATGTTATCAGGTGAAATTCAACAGCGGACGTCCTGTCAAAGGCATGCCAAGCACGCTGAATTTATTTTAGTGATCTGCTGGCACTCCAGTGTAAATGGCTCAGTGTTATTAACCAAATTCTCCCTGCTCACCTGAAGTGGATTTAAACTCATTTTTGTCTTGCAAGAAGAACCACACAAGAGTAATCTGATTAGTTTAGAAGCTGCTAATCTGCTGCTAATTTAGAAGATGCTTAAAGTGAAGCGTGTGGCAAGGAACAACAACTAGTACCAGCAGGTTTCTTGCTTTTCCCGTCAAAGACCCAGAAGCAAACTTTACCATCCCATTTCTATGCCAGTGTCCTGGCATGTCTTTGTATAATCATCTTATTCTGACAATTTTGCTAATGTGATTTTTTGGAGATGGCTTGAAACCGAGACCCAAATGAGAATGCCGAACTCGGAAGTGGCACTTCTTCCTAACTCTACCCACAAGTGCAATTCCACCAAGCCCCAACAGACAGATCTAAGCTTCAAAACCGGGCCTTATCTTTCTTTTCTTTTTTTTTTCCCTCCATTAAAAAATATAATTCCTTATATTACATTTTAATAATCTGCAGTATCTTGCCCAATGACAATAAGGCTCTGCAAAATATTTGCAGTTCCTCATTAAGCCTCTCTACATCAGGAGAGGATTGTTGCTTCTGGTTAGCTGGAGGGGACCTGCTGGTGACCACAAAATCACAAAGATCTAAGCAGCTAAGGGTCGCACGCTCCTAACATCTCCCCGGAGGTCCTGCTGTCCTCCGCAACTCACTGGTTCAAGCTCATGATCCACATCTTGCCCACTAAACCAAAACCTGCATCAACACTTGTGCCCGGCTCTCGGCTCCAAACTTGCCTTCGCTGTCTTCTGCAGGCCTGGTAGCCTGGTGGCCTCCTGCCAACACCATCTTTGGACCAACTTGAATTGTTCTAAGTCTTCAAACCTGGACGGACACCCCCTCTCCCTGCGTAACGAACCCCAGAGAAAGACCATTTCTCACCATTGGCTTGCACCCTCCAGACTTAGGATGACACCGTGTCCAAAGCTCAGGCTGTCCCACAGCTGGGTCCCCTCTGCTGCCGTTCCAACTCTGTCGGAAACCTTGGCGAGCAGATCAGCCCGGCTCGCCCATGGCCAGCAGCCAGTAGGAAAGGATAAGCCTGTCTGGACTTCTCCTTTCCCAAAATGCCGGTTCCTAATCCCAATGCCTTCCTTCTCCCTGCCACCCTTAGGCAGTGGCAGCAGTGAAGTCTCCTGCCTCAAGTTCATCCGATTTGGACACAAGACTGTCATTTCCGTTCCTGAAGTCATCCTCCCTCTTCATCACACAATCATCAATTCCTAGATTAACTTCTTCGACAACATCCTCATTCATCACGCCAAACTGATTCATGCCCCGAACACGGCTCATCCCGTGCCCAAAGGGAATGCTGCTCCTCTGGAGAAACGGCTGCAATGATGTCATTTGTGACTGTAACACAATATGTATGTATAATAAGGCCAAATTGAAGGCATAGAAGAAACCAAACATCTGGCTTTTCCTAACTTCCAAGAGCTTGTTTCTGCCACTTTAAAGTTCTTCTCATGTTGTTTTTCGGCGCGATGCTACGTACTCTTTGTTAAGCACTGACAGTGGGGTTGGTGCCACAGTGGAAACGGATATAAATAGAGTCTCTGTCTTGAGGAATATCCTTTCAAGCAAAAAAAGATGCAGAAAAGAAAAGAGCCTGAACCCCTTTGGCCTCACAGAACTTTATGGTCTTCACCTCCCACCGCCAGCAAAGTGAAACCTACAGCCATCGCAGCTCTGCACCACTACTAGGGGACACGCAGGGGAATTCCTTCAGATGGGAATAAAGCTAAATACCACCTAAGTCTGTATTGCTACCAGTCTACAGTGTGGCAGCATTTACAGCACAGATATTAAGTCCCCAGTGTCCCACCAACTTTCATTCGTAAGCCTAGTCTGGGTGGTTTTTTGGTTGGGTTTTCTGAGCAAACAACTTGCACTTTGAGCCTCCTCAGCCTGGAGGCTATGCCTTAACAATTACTACATTAAGCTTTATTGTTCTAATAAATATCACGTCCACTTTTCGTTCTGCTTTACAACTAACATCACATAATGCACAAGTCATCACACACCGTGATTTTTTTAAATGAGAGTCAGAGCTGTACCGCACGCAAGCGACCAACACCAAGAAAAAGCAGCACTACCTTTGGTTCTGCCCTCTCCTTCCTCGCAAACCACAGCCCTCTCCCTGCTATGCTCAGTCCGTTTCCATTTCTAAAAAGTGCAATTTTAATATGCTGAGAATTTTAGGCACTCCAACAATTTGTAGACACGTTTGAGCTTCTGACTATAAAGGGTCACTCTATGCTAAATTAAAAAGGACTGAATAATCATTTATTTTAAACAAAGACTCTCTTGTTCCCTGAAGTTGTTGCTATGCACATTGATGCGGGAATATAACTTGATCACAGGGAACAAGAAAGCTTTGTAGTTTGCATTTTTTTGGCTTACAGATGCAGTCCTGTTCACAGTGGTCACAAAGACATCACTTGATTTTTCACCAGGATTAGTAATGAAACAATCTTTTCTTGCTAACGTTTAGTGCTGCACAATTAATACACAACTGTAATACAACAGACCTGTCTTTATGGGTTTTGCGGCTGGAAAGCCTGGTTTTTGCACAGTGTTTCTCAGTGTTTCAGACGCTGAATGGTACCAGTGATGGGCAAGGGGTGATGGCTTGCAGTCAGTCCAGCCGTGCCTCTGCACGGCCAGTTCACAGGGTTCAAGCCAGATCCCAGACCTGCTCACGCTGTCCCCTGCAGCCTTTTGCTTTCCATTTTGGACACGCCATGCGGTTCTCCATAGCATGAGGCAAGGCTGCCGCAGAGAAACAATCCTCTCGGGGCAGATTTGTGGCAGGAGTGATACAGTTGGAGGCAGAGAAGACCGACTCAAACCCTGGAAGCCATCGGAGCCTGCTGCTGCGGTGCAGTTGTGAGCACAGACAGGCGGTCAGAGGAGCAATCTGGCCTCAGACCAGGTCTGGGACAGCTCGGGGCATTCCAAAAGCACGAGCTGTTTTCACTTGCGGTCCTGTAGGTTTAAGTGCTCACTTGCATATGGGCCTTTAGCTAAGGAAAATGAGTTTACAAAGCATATTTCATTTAAGAATAAATGAAACGGAGCCACGGATATGTGAAATGACTTTGGGAGCCAAGGCAAAAAAAAACCCAAACCCAAACCCAAACATTTCTTGCTGTTGAGTGGGTTTTCAGTAAGACACTCAAAGCCTGCAAACAATATTTTCTCTTCTTTAACCGCAGCAAACTGCATCTTCACTAACCCTGGCATCAGAAAAAATCAGCTATCGTTGCCCTTCTCCAGTTACAGCTGAGTCACTCTTGGCTCTGCAAGCAGGGCAAGGATGGGAACTTGAGCCTGGAGAGGCAGAAAAACTTCCTCAATACCCTTCCCAAAGAAATACTTGTGCTAAGAGTCTGCTTTAAGACTGTCAGGATGTGAAGGTATTGTCTTGTTCTCTGCTGGAGCACGAGCATATATGACGTGAGGCACCAAGTAGCTTAGCAACTCGGGAATAGCAAGCAATGCAAATCATTTCATAAAGCAGCACATAAAGTAATAGTCTTTTTGCCACTGCCTGATATCAATAGCAACGTGGACAGAGCACTTTTCACCCGTCTATAATTCTGATCTATAATTCGCTTGATTTTGTCACGCTGAGTTATCATACAGTCTTACACTGAAAGCAACTTCATTTATCAGTTAACCTCACCTGACAAGGGGAAACTGTAATATTATTGCATTTTACATGAAAGAAAATAGGGTATCGGTTAAAAAATTGGAATAGATTGCCTATTTCAAGGACTCTTCTAATGAAACGAGTTAGATGTGCTTTTCTGGCACTGCTAATACTAATTTTCACTGAGCGTATGTATTTAGTGATGTTCCGTATCGGGAGATGTCACAATGCACCTAATTTGTTCACAACGATTCAGCAAAACCATTAAAACAGGCAGACCACAACGACCTTCTTTGGTTCAGCGGCAAAATTGCATCCACTCGCTTTAACCTGAAGCACATTTCCAAGCGTGTGATGGACATGATGTTAGGTGAGCGTTCACACGCGGGTTTGCTGAGGCAGTGGGATTAGTGCAGGACAAGAGCGAATACTCCGTTGCCTTAACGTGATGCCTTCACCCTGGGGAAACTCCCTTTCCTTCTTATTTCCTCTGCAAAGAAAATCTAGCTGTCAAGTGTCAGTCTGAACTCAGACTAAAGTGTTGATAAGATTTCAACAACATAAAACTGCCTTGTTCGTTTCCAAGCTTCGCAACAACTAGAAATAATCTCAGAGAAATAGAAGTACCTACTTATAACATATGGAAGCTTGAATTAAAATCAACATTTCATGATTTTCTGCACCCTACCCTAATGTATGGGGTCTAGAATAATGTTTAAAGTCAAATTCTCAGGATGTAAAAAAACGACCAACAACAGAGCTCTTGCTCGCCTGTTTTTTTGGCTCTTCAGTTTGGTTCTGCTCTGTTAAGCTAGGATGAAATCACAGCAAACACTACACTAACTCTTCTGTTAATTAACAACCTGCTCCGCAACTGCACTTTTCGTTCCCACAAAAAGTGCTGCATTTTCACAAAGTATCACTTGTAGTAAGGCATTCAAACATGCTAATGGCAGCTTTGCCTCCCAGGGAGATGTATGGGCTTACTCTGCATTAAAGACTTCTGAGTTGATTTCCTTTTATTACTGTTGTTATAACTATTTGAAAAAAAAAAAAAAAGATTTTGCTTTGTTTTTGCAAACTTGCACAAGAACAGATAAAGTGATACCCTGATATGCTTTTCAAAGACACACATAACCCAGCTAGGTTTACAGCAGCGTCACAGAAATGCAGATCGGAGAGGGGCTGGGAACAAAAATTCTTGAGACATCCCTGGTTTTTTCCACATCACAGAAATGGAAGACAGACTACTCTGCATTGGCTATGATGGGAATGGGACAGAGAAACGACTGCAGACTGTGCAAAACAGATGTGACTGTAAATTGCAACATATGCAAATTGTACAGTGTAGGTTTCTATAAACATTGAAATTTTTTTTTTTTTAATGCTCTTCACTTGTATTGTTATTGAGTATTTCAGGCTTTATTCCTTTGCTTTATTTTTATCCGGTTGCTGGGTAGTAATAACAACGATTGAAAAGTTTAGTCACAAGACAACAGGATCCAGCACTTGGTTATTGCAAATGCTTCTTTACTGTAAACACTGACATATGCGAATGAAGAATCTGGGTCAAAAAAGCACAACAGAGGATGCTACCTGCCTTTATACTGAATAGCAGGCAGCTGGGAAATTGGCAAGCTTTAGTACAAAAACAGTAGGAAACTGCTTCAATGAGATGATTTATTTTTTTGTAAGGACATTTTTAGATGTTCAGCCAAAATGAGAAAAGTTGGTGTTTCCTCTGGAATTAATGCTTCGCTTTCCAATAGATCTAGGCATCTGTGGCTCCTATTTCACTGTCTGTGCAGCAGTGAAATTTGTCTTGCTAGGCACCTCTGCGCTGATTGCATTGCTAAATAAATTAGGAGAGGACTGGACCTGTGGGTCTGGGAAGAAGCACTCTTCAGAATAGTTGTCCACTGCTAGACAGGGAGAGAAGAGATGCCTTGGAGAACATGTTATTAGGAAACTGCCTGGGAAGAGAAGCCCCAGGGATCTTGCTGTATCTTGAAAGCAGCTGCTATACCACTGACATATGATAATCTGCCTGGAAGATTCTCGGGTAATGTTATAACTAGAATAAAATCGATGATGCAATTTTTGACCACGTGTAAGTGGTGGGAGGTTGTACAATATTAAGAAAGAGACAAAAACCAGGCCACTGCATGAAGAGAATGTCTGGAGTGCATCAGCAATAAGTTCACAGGGCATGGAGAAACGAACACAATGGGGCCAGAGAGCCCCAGACCAATTTACAATGAGTCATGAATCTCCAAAATAACAAATCAATGTAGATGACATATCCAGTCATCGTCCAAACTATATGGCCCTTTCTGGACCAGATCTTGAAGAGAGTAATTTGTCCCTTGAAACTAAGCATTAGGATGAACCTTTTTTCAATGAAAAGTGCAACTAATATCTTTTTTTTTCCTAAAAACAAAACAAACAAAGAATTCAATAGACAAACACATTTGATTATATAGACGTTATTCGTTGAAGGTGTGGCCCAACTTGAAAACGTCATGTGTCAACACACAGAGCACATTATGCATTGTCAGTCTTCTAGTTGTATTTGTACACAAACTTAGTCAAACAAAGCTAGCAGAATTTTTCTTTTACACCATTTTTCTGAAAATATATATGCAAATCACATATACAAAGCCTTTACTACCTTGATCTCACTAGATGTTTTCAGTAGGACTAATAAAAGTCTAGAGTAAATTAATTTAGCTTATTAGTATTACTGCGTAGGGAAGGGCAAGGCAGATTACGCTCCAATTTACAGCACTAAAAATAGTTAGATACACTCACTGTAGGTGTTTTAAAAAGAGGATCTTATTTTAAAAGAAAAAGAAATATTTTTAAAAAGTTCCTCTAAATCCATACTTATCTGCAAAAGTTAAGTTCCTGAAAACTAACATTAAAAGCCTAGGACTCCCCTTGTGGAAACCACCAGGAGCTCTGCCATAAGAATAAATGGCAGCCACAATAATGGCAGCAGAAGTGGTAGATAAATTAATTGTCTACAAGCACACCTTTATTTAAAAAAAAACCCATAGGCATAAGATCAATTTGTTACAATGTAGATGTTAGGTGTTACAGAGTCAATTAATGAAATGAAAAGTTAGGGTAAATCCATCACTGCCAATTAAGATGTATTAAAGATAATATTGTCTCTTTGGTGTTCTTACAAATTTAAAGGCATTTACCCTTAGGCTATTGTTATTCAGCTCTTGTATGTGAGCATTAGCCCGTGTCTTAATGATGCTTGATAATATATACACTGTAATGGGCTGTTTTCTTCATTTAAAGGTGAACTGCCAAGCAAAAAGACTACGTCCCTACTGTTGCTTTAGAATGTATTAAAGAACCGCAGTAGCAGGACTGAGTATTTTTGCTTAAACATTGTGTGCTGACATCTTTTGTCTTGTCTTCTCTTTCAGCCCCTTCTCCAGGCAGGGGCTCTGAGCAACACAGCATCTCGTTTTGTTAAAGCTTTATCGCTCGCTCCTTTTGAAACGCACAAGCTGCTTTAGCTTGAGCTTTGAGAAGATTTTGAACTCGCACGCTGTCTGGATCTGGGCGTTTCCTCCATCGCCAAAAAGGGGGGGAGTTGGTTTGGGGAACTTGCACAACGCCTGGATGCCCGTTGTCTTCTGCTCCCACGCACCTCGAAGAGGGGAAGCGTAAGCCCGGAGCTGCGCAGTGATGAACAACCGTGCTTGTTGCACTTGAAGGCACGTGTGCTGCCGGGCTGGAAGGAAGAGGGAAGGCCTGCGGCCACCCTGCAAACTCAAGGTGGGTCCGGTCCCTGCCGTTGGGTTTAGATATACTTCTGACAGTCCCTAAAACTTCTTTGGATGACTTTGTTTATTGTCTGCTATTGCTTAACCTCCAGTGACAGGCAGACTGTTCCCAATGCATGATCAAATATATACAGGAGCACAAAATAATGAACAAGAACCTATATTCTCCCTTAGGAAAGCAAGACCTGTTATCAGTACCAGCAGTGATGCAGATGGACACTCCATTGAATGGTTAAAACCATTTGAGATGAAGGACAAGGCCTAGTTTTCCAAGACAAGACCCCACAAAAAGCGTCAGCTTCTTGAGCGGGAACTTCTTTGTCTCGATAAAGAAAACCTTTGAACTAAGCTCTTCCCTGGTACACTCAGAGAAGGGTTTCTATTGCGCTACGCTTACACAAACCACTAGCCTTGGTGGGGATGGCCAAGAAGGGAAGACTAAAGGTGTCCTTTGCCTCTCTCTGTAATGAAACGAGGAGCGGTACTCACCCTACAAAGAGCAGGCTGTGCCCTTTGCCGACATGGCAGAAGGGCTGTCCTAGGCAGTAGCATTATAGGAGGCAGATGAAAAAGAGATCTGTCAATCTCTCATGTCTTGCTGGTTGTATAAAATGCACTATGTTAGAACTAAATAGTGCTGCTAATGAAATCATATTGTTAAACAAAGCCATTTAACATGGACAAGCATTAATCAAAATTAATTACTTTGTTTTTAAACACCGTCCCTGTTAAAAATAGGAGATCATTGAACTCTTTCCTTGTTGAGAAAACACAATTAATACAAGACAGTACTCCCACTCCCCTTAGAGGCATCACTGAGCTTTCATGGGAGAAGACAACTGATGCTGTGGAGAAAAAGACATTTTCCTCTCAATGCCACCCTGCTGCCCTCTCCCATCCCTACCCATCAGCTTTGAAGAGGGCAAGACACAGCTCTCTGTTGATTCACTGGGCACAGTTTTAGCCATCTCAATGAATGAATCTGAAGGTAGAAAAAAAAGAATTGTAACATTTTGTTCTACACACTGAGCCTCAAAGGTCTTGATCTTGAAATGTCACTGGTCAGAGATGTCCAAATAAATATCCTTCAGCCAGAATTGTAACATTTAATAAAAAGGTACAAGTACTTCCTAAGGTTATATGTCTTCAGCACAAACACAATGTATACAAATAAAAACAAATCCAACACCACAGCTGGTCTTTAATGGCACTTAATTTACATGACAGAACCAGAATTGAGTGTTTATGGAAGTGGCAAAGGATTGAGACGATGATTTTACCTTCAAACTGCTACTAAAAAAAGCCTCCCTCCATTTCCATAGATGCTTCCCAATGCATTACCTTTTCAGTAACGCGTGCTAGGAGATCCACTCAGAGACGGGTGTTTACTGAAATACAAATCCACAGCCAGCTGCTCCTTCAGACAGCAAAATTCACCTCAGAGTAATTTCCCTTTTTGCAGAGGACCAGCAAGCTTTAAGTCCCTCTTGAACTTTCAAACTAGGGTTTAAATAAGACTTAGGAGAGGTATAGTTATGATGTTGACCACCTGCCTGAATCCTTAGCTTAGCTGTGAAGCAGAGCATACAGAACACGAGTCGACAAGCCTTGTGTTCAGTGGTGTCCAAGGCTGACGATACACCTAATAAAAACCAGCACAGGTACCTCCATATTCATCATCCTTTGCTAGGAGTCAATTACCCATCATCTATGCAAATTCGTTTGAGTCTTCCTTGTGTTGAACATAAAATTGCACCACGTCAGGTCAGTTTAAAAGGCTGGATTTCTTGTTGGCTGAAGTCCACATCTCTCTTCTTGCTGTACTTCAATGCCAGCTGCAAACTTCTAGTAAAGCTGCAGTATTCTATTTATTTATTTATTAAAATTAAGCCTCACATTAACACTGATAAATAATCCATGTTAACACTCACGGAGCTCAGAACTCCTTGGGGCCAGTGACTCTATCCAGCCTTTCTTTTCTCCAGCACAAAGGAAGTCCCCAGCCACATTTATCACCCCATCAACCCAAGCTCAAGCTTTTAAGAGCAACTGCATCTCCAACGCTCTGCTACCACCCCCGTTTTCAAACTGTTGAGGTTTGCCATCGACCTCAGTGAGATAAGTCCAGGACCCCCAACGCGTGAGCTCCAGAACAGGGAGCACCGAGTGAGCTGCTCTAGAAGCGCTTTCAGCAGGCTGTCATCTAGCTTTGTTCTCTTCTCTCTCTTCAGTTTCAATATCCTCATTCTGATGTAAACTCCGCATAATTTCTCTGCTTTTCTCTTCTTATTCGCTTAGATCGTAAAACTGACTTTTCATTTCAACTGCTCACAAGCTGACCTGCTACATCACTGTCAGAAATTAATACTCCACCTAGCAAATTGCCACAATTACATTACTAGTAAGTTTTGATATTTCTATGATGACAAAAACCACATGAGAGAGGAACCACTTTGTAAAGAGAAAATTGGCACTGTTATTTACAGGTGTGTCTGTGCAAAGGGCAATTTTCTGACACCCTGTTTTATTCAGTAAGCTGAAAAGAATCTCCCTGCCCAAGATATGCTTAAGAAAATGCATGCAATAATTTAATTAGCTACTGCAATTTTGTGTAGTCCATGTAAGGTTTTCTGTAGAAATCCCCCAGTTCATGGGACTTCACTGGAAGGACTCCAGGAGTTCTCTTCATGCTGCAGAAGAATGCTTCCACCCCACAATATCAGGTGAAAAAGTGTCACCTCCTAATAACATACTGTTCCAATACTATTTGTGCTTAGCATGGGAGGCACTGGTGGCACAAGTATTTGGTGCAAATAACTGCATGTAGAGACAATGGTGTGGATTCAATCTGCCATCCTGGATTCTGGCTGAACGCCTCTAAACCACAACCTCTCACGCAAACTTCACATCAGCTTACACATAGTGTCTGCTACCAAATAAGGCTATATCATTTCTATTTAGCACAATAACAAACAAAAATAAAATTATCACTAAGCACAGAAGTTCAAAACACCTACCTGTTTATACTACCCTGGAAATATCTTGATGCAAGTAAACATTCCACCAGGAGTGGAGCATGATACCCATCAAATAAAGAATAGTGGCATTCTATCAACGTGGTTGATAGAGGTATGTGCCCAATCCATGTAACATGTTGAAGAAAATGTGGTATCAGAAAGGGGCAGGATGGCCAGCTGAAGAGAAACTGGTGCAATTTCCTACTCTGCCATAGATCTGCTGGGAGATCTTGGGTGACCACTGCTCGGTAAGCATGGCTTAACAGTCTCGATGCTTTTGTGTTCAAGGCACTGAGAAATCTCTTGGGGAGACATACTAAGAGATCAGTTAGGGTACAGCTAGGGACGTCTCATTTAAAGGGCTAGAAAGAACTGAAATGCTCAGAAACCTCTAAGAGCCTCTCCATGGCATCAGGTGGTACCTTGCCCTGTTGTATGGATAAGGCCATTTTGATGTGAGTAGCTGAGAAGCAGTTGTGTCGATACCTAATTCAGTAATAAATTCTAGTTTGACCATCTTTTCACCATTCCTTCCAGGGAGGCAAAATTTGAAATCAAGGATAAAACTTTGAGGTATCTTACATCCTTCCTCCTTCTCCCCCAAGAAAGTTTAGGAATGAGTCTTAGGTGGGTGGATGCTGCTTCAGCCATTCGTACATTTGTATTGAAAAACAAAACAAAATCTACATTTATAGTTAGGAAAGTCATTCCAGGAAGCTGTGAGAAAGCAAAACATCATTGGGGAGCTCATTTAGAGAAAGCACAGCAGGATATGCAGTCACAGAAAAACAATATTCAAAAAATCTGACCTAGATAACAGTATTTCCTAGTGACTAGAGTTCATTAAAAACATCAGATTAAAAATGTACTGCACTGGATTCTTTGAAGCCCAAGTGTCACATTCAGTTTAAATAACCTAATCCAGCTAAAAATAAAAGCAACTTTTGTTTTTTTCTGTACAAAAAAAACAACAACAAAGCAAGCTGAGAGTTCTGCTATTAAGAAGAGGCTAATAATAAGTCAGTATGAAAGAGAGCTCTGACTTTGTAGGGTTTTATATGAGCAAATGCTTTCTTTGGCTATAAGCGACGCTGATAAGCTCACAGTCCTGAGTGTTGGGTTCAAAGGGATTCCAAATGGAAAAGCAAAACTCAGCAGAAAGTCTCAAAGTTTCCACACTATAAAACTAAAGCATTTTCACGTAATTTTAGTGGAAAATCACGATGATTAAATTATGCTGTCTCATGTGTTAGCACATGTTAGGAAGTCTCCCTCAAGCCTTTCCTACTTCCCTGCTTCTCCCTGAGTGCTGCAGTGAAAATCCTTCTTACAAAAGGAGGCTCAGTTGTGTCCCTCACAGAGACAAAGAAGGGAGAATCAAACCCTTTCCTCCTTGAGAAAGCTTTGGAGTTGTGTTGAATACAGCCCCAGGTTACCTCTCCATTTCAAGAAGCTACTCACAAGCTTCTATACTCAAAGTGAAGCATGTGCTTAAGCACTATACTAAAGCCAAAGTGCTTTTCTACATCAAGCCTATATTCACCTTACAAGTAGATGTGGTTTACTTTAAAAGCTTTACTGTCGTGTCAGCATGAATAAAAGGATGAGATTCATGAACTCGCCCATATTTTCCTGTAAAAATAACATCATGCATCACAAAATATGTTCTAGTGTAAATTCAAAACTTTAGGTCCCTGCAGAAGGTCCTCTGGACTTCTCCATGTCCGAAAAAGACACTCTCCCCACCCAACAAAAACCATAATCTAATCTCTAGTTTAAAATTTGCTAAAAGAGAAGAATCACAGAACTGCAACCAACATAAACACACCTTCATGCTTACCACATTCAAGGAATTTGACAGTTTCTTAAAAATTACTCCAGAAGCAGCTTTGAATTGTACAACTGCTTTAAACCTAACTGGCTGCATGGTTAGCCATTTGTCACTTGATAGTATTTATTTTTGCCCTGAAACAGTTACAGGAGCCAAACTAAGATCTTATCTTTCAGAAAACACTAGAATAATGTAGGTAGGTGAGCGTGCTCCATTCTAGTCATTATTTACTTCTTATCCATCTAGTCTTTTCCAAGCAAACTCATTAAAGAAGGCCAATTAGAAGATGACTACAGTTACTAGCTAATTATAGGGCCCATTCATCCCCTGAAGATAGCAAAATACTGGTCAACCATGTTGCGGGAAAGAAAAGGTTCATTGCAACTTCTGCCACCTGGACAAGTAAGCACCGCGCAAACCAATCCCTACTGGATTTAACTGTGGTTTACTGAAGGGGTTGCCGGTGCTCCCATCTTCTTCCCACAGTTAAATCTGATGAGTTAGTGACTCAAAGTCCCAGCCACCTCAGCTCACACGCTGCCTCAACACCAAATAAAACCTGAAGGTGGATTACACTGCCCTGGGCTGGGACCTGCAGTGGCTGAGGAGCAGGCACATTACTTTTTGCTCTTTTTACCTCAAGGATAACGAATTCCAGCAGAAGCAGGGCAAAGTAATTGGCACTAACTTCTTAAACTGCCTTGGCCTGAATCAACAGAGCTCTTCAATCACAACCAGTGGAGCAAAACCCAGCCCTGCTCCCCATCCGCTCCATCTAAGTTCCCCACAAAAGGATTTGCTAAAGTATATGGCAATTGCTTTTCTTTTGTTGCCCCAATCACTGACAAATCTTTGGAATGAAACTTGTTATAACTCATTTCACCAAGAAGATGAAATTTCTTCTCAGACAGGCAGTTCTGCCTAGTAAGGCAGCTCAGCTACCTGCGTGGCTTTGGATCTCGGGCAAATTTGCAGACTTACCAGAATGAAAACTGAGCAAAACAGCCTCGTGTGTTTTAACTGATTTAACTCTTGCATTTTAGAGTTACTATTTTTAGGCCTTGCAGGCTGACATCATCTCCTTGCAGGGCCAGTAATCAGAAGTTAAACTTGGTACCTTGGAGTCAGTGCTCTTCCACCCAGGATTTTTGCAGATCACCTCAGAAATCCTAACACAACCGGTGCCTGTCCAAGTGTCTCTAGTGACAGTGACTGCTTGGCAGTCATCTGCAAGACCTCCCTAACATTTTCTTTCTTACTCTCAAGAACAACACGTTACTTCACTGTATTCAGACTTCAAGGCTATCTATAATATAAAACTGCTACAAGGTCCTCCTGCTGCTTCAGAGATCGCTGGCAGCAACCTTTTGCTGGATGTTGATTGACTACATTTGGTACGTAGTGTTTCTGCATCAGTTTCCATCATCTCAAAGTTCAAAACACGGTTACAGGCTGAATGGCTAACACAGGCTGTGCTGCTCCCCTACTGCCTTCATCCCTCTGCCAAGAACTGAAAGGTAAGGTTGCTCCCAGTTTCGACCTGATCCCTTCCTACTTGAGAAGCCTTGAAAAAAAAAAATGGTCCAAACTATTTTGCTATTTTACTGTTCAGTCAGAATCATGATGCTTTTTTCCTGTAACTGGATTGATGTTTCTCCTTTGGAGGACACCATTTCCATTGAGTAGCACACAGTGAAATAATCCTTCCTCCCTGCCTGATATTCTAAGTGACTGATTTGGGACTCTACATTAACCTTGGCAGCTAAAATTATCTAAACTGTTTAATGCTTAAGAAGGGAGTTTCTTCTTGCATGCATGAATCTGAGGTTTCCACTTTCAGCCCCTCGAACTCCAGAAAAGGGAACGGTTTGCTGTTCCTTTTTATTTATTTACTTCTCACTTGAGGCCCTTCTTGTGAGGAACATTTCAGTATGAGTTTGGATCTTAAGAATTAAATTCTAGGAGAAGTTGGCAAGAACAGTAGGAGATGGACAACCGCAACGTGCCACGACACTCATAAAGTAAATGGCCTTATATTAGGCAGGGGTAGTGCCACTTCAGCTCTGAAACAGGAGTTCATTCTGTGGGGATGTGTATCTGATCTCTATTACACTAGGGCCAAATCAGGAGCAACTTCAGGACTTTGACCAGATTTACATCAACGATAGAGGAGGAGGAGATAACTGGTTTTATAGAATGTACTTCAAAAAGTCGAAGCAGCCTGTAGGTCTGTCATCCTCCCCCCAACCCTGAGTCTATACAAACTCGCAGGATGTAATTCAGGAAAAAATAAAGTATCCTGGTTTCAGCTGGGACAGAGTAAAGTTTCTTCCTAGGAGCTGGTACAGTGCTGTATTTTGGATTTAGTGTGAGAAGAATGTTGAGCACACACCGATGGTTTAGTTGTTGCTAAGTAAGTCAAGGATTTTTCAGTCTCCCCTGCTCTGCCAGTGAGCAGGAACACAAGAAGCTGGGAGGGAGCATGGCCAGGACAGCTGACCCGAACTAGCCAAAGGGATATTCCATATCATAGGACGTCATTCTTAATATATAAACTGGGGGGAGTTGGCCAGGAGGGGTGGATCACTGCTCGGGGACTGGCTGGGCATCGGTCAGCGAACAGTTACCCAAGCATCTGCTGTATTTCCTTGAATTCTCCTTTATTTTCTCCATAGGGAGATACTGGAAAGCCTGTCCTTACGGAAGGCTGCCCAAAATCTGTACTTAGGCTGTGACTACGCATTGCTTTGGATCGCTCAAGTCCCAAATTCAGTAAAACAGTTAAATTTATGCTCAGGTTTATTTCTACTGAGCAAAAGGCTTACCTATATGCGTAAGTCTTGTGGAAATAAAAAGGATTTAAAATATATACTTGCATTTACACAAGGGAGATGGATTTAAGCATAATGTTCAACTGCTGTATGGAGATGGGACTTAGGCAAGTCAAGGCAAGTAACAGATTAAATTTAAAAGTACTGCTCTGTGCTCCTGTGATATAACAATAATTAAGATGTGACTCTGGAAGTGGCAAATCACACTCAGCACCCTTAACCTACTTCGCAAAGAATATACTCATAAATTAATGTAATTAAGGTATTTTAGACATATCATCAGTTGTACCACACTCTTGCCCCTCTCTTTTTGGATTATTTTACTATCTGTCTGGTTTACTTCGCCAGGAATAGGAGATTCCCAATTTTCACATGAAGACTTGCTCCCATCACTGGGAGAGAACATATTTTCAAGTTCAGATAAGGTAAAATTATTGTGCCAAAATGCAGGTAACTCACCTGAGGATAAGCCCCCTCAGACTAATGTCATAAATTATCATTATTTCAGTCCCTACTCCAGAGACATTGGAAGAGGCTGTGGCTTAAGCCATTGTCTGAAATACAGTTCTGGTGACTGTAAAATCCAGTCAGATCCACCAGTACAAATCCAAAGTGATTGATAGTTACACAGTTTTATCCAGAGCCTTAATATGTCTCAGAAAAGCTGACGTATGTACAATTTACGATCAGAAATAACTTACTCAAAAAAATTAAAATCTAATTGCAGATGGATACAAGTAAATGACTTTCAAATGATTTTAGGAAAGCTCTTTTGCATTTACCAAAGCAATGAATTTTAAGTCCCACATCTCAGGCTTGAAGCCCACAAGTAGCTGTTTAGCAAGGTAGAGTAGCAAGCAGAGATCCAGTAAGCAATTGACACATTTATAACATAATTCTGTGATGATCATCATGTGATGATCTCCACATACATGTATATACATACATAAATTTTTAACTGTATAGTGTATATACTTTATAAGGGCATTAAAAATATGTACACAGATTATGTGTAACAATATTAAAATTGCACCAACGTGTATATTGAATTAATGGAATTTCCAATTATACAAATATTAATACTTCTTCCCAAAAAGTAGCAAAAAGGAATTCTCTCTTCCTTTTAATCTCATAGTTTAAATTAAAAAGATACTGAAAATTACATCAATCAAAACGCAAGAAAGCACCAGTTTCACTGGAGATTTTATAAAAGTATTATTCTCTGCTTTGCCTGTGCTCCTCAGACTTATTACTGCAGTTCTCTTGCAGTTCGGTTAAATGTCAATGCTCCAATTACTTTAATAGTCAAACTGTGTGCTATTTTCACCACACAGTCATTCAGGCTTGTCATGTTTGACAAATCCAGTAATTGAGATGAACTCTTGGAGAATACTGACATGCAACCAGTCATTTCCTACTG
The DNA here is from genome assembly GCF_000737465.1 of Haliaeetus leucocephalus. Taxonomy (NCBI): domain Eukaryota; kingdom Metazoa; phylum Chordata; class Aves; order Accipitriformes; family Accipitridae; genus Haliaeetus; species Haliaeetus leucocephalus. The sequence continues at coordinate 3,316,306 of NW_010973351.1, forward strand.
CAAAACATTGACCTCTGCAGCATAAACCACAAAGGATTTATTCAGCAGCTTGAAAAAACAAACAGGCTTGTTAAGTTTAAGATCATCATTTCACACATCTCCACTCACTTCCTTGTTTATTCACTTTATGTTCCATCGGGCTGGGAATTAAAACATTAGGAGCACTTTGAATAAGCACAGAAAAAGGACTCGAGCAAATATTCTGAAAAACTATTGTTAATTAAAAATTGCCTAGCAGATTACTAGAGGCTGAGTGTACTGTCAAAGAGCTTCAAATCCCCCCTCAATCCTCTCCTGCCCCCAAGCAGCTACACCTCACCCCAGCTTCAGCTCTTTAACAGAAGAAGGTATTAAACAAATTACATAAAGTATTTATTGAACAGTGCTTGTTTCAGTCAGTCATTACAGTATGTTAACCCTTCCTAGGGCCTTTTTATTTTTACCATTCCTCCACCGTGATGTTCCGCAGGCAGTATGTAGGCCACGCACTGAAACCTCAGGACTATCCCCATTTACTTCAGATTCACTGAGCCAAGCGCAAGCGCTGCAAAACCTACCAAGTGCGTCGCACTTGCTGGGCTGGCAGGTCCTTGGGTGATGCCTTTGGGACGACCATCAGTATTTGACAGGTCTGGACAGCTACAAGCCCATCATGTTCTTATTGAAAAACAAACAAATATTTTGCAATGCCAGCTCGTTACAAAGAGAAAACGCAACAAAGGTTGGGGATGAGGATGCAACCTAATTCAAATGCAATTCTGAAGCCTCCCTGTGATTTACATCCACTGGGGGGACCTGATGGTACTTTTGTTATAGATATGAAAGTTACTGTGAACCTTTCTACCAGAATTTAGCCCTTCTTTGGATGAAGTGCTGACATTTATATAAAGAATAATGAAGAAAAAAAAAAAGAGTTGTGATCAAAAGCAAACGGTAGATAAAAATATAAAGAAGAAATAATCCACACAGACAATACCAGCTTCCAAGAAGTGACCTTTGCAGTTGCCAAAATTAAACATCCCTTTGAATGCTTCTGACTGCCTTTATCAGAGACCGTGGCTGGTCTAGGACACGTTACCAAACTGGGCTATAAGAGATCTTGCTTCATGTTCTCTCTCCCAAAGACTTTTTGCTTCATCTTGGGCAAGTGAATTCATTTATCTATTTTACACACTGATTGATTGCTCCTCCCTGGAGTCGTTGAAAGAAATGCGTTAACTACTACAGGTCACTTCTGCAGGGAATAAAGACCTCTTAAGTACCGAAGACAGCCTGTCCATATAATTCTTTTAATGCATATTAATTTGCAACCAAGTGCATGGCAACCACCAAGGCTGAAAGGGCAACAGGAATCATCTCAGAAGGCAGAACTAAGAGCAACAGACTTTCGCAGGAAATGAAGAGCTAGGAATTACCTGGGCAAAATTCTATTTCCAGGAAAAAGAAACGGTTCAAATACCCAATAGAAGGGGAAAGTGAGTAACTAAACAGCTGCACTCTGATTAAATTACTATACGTTTATTTTCATACTGTTTCCTTCTAGTAGTACTTTTTCAATTAGGCAGGCATTGCCCACCTGAGAGACAGAGACCAGAAACCTATGAGGCTACTTAGATTATCTGGTAGGTACAAAGCCTAAGAGCTGGTGAGTGAGAACAACGTCCTCTCTCGCTGCCAAGATCCCTTAACGCTCACCGAGGAGGAAGGCAGTAACTGGAGGGGGAAGCCGGATTCCGGCCTTTTCCATGGGAACGCACAAGTTCTTCATGAAAGCCAGCGGTTAGTTACTCATACATCATGCGTTCAAACGGAAATTAGCTTGTGGTACAGCACGCAGCTGACTGAAGCAATTCACTGCGTTTGCCTTGAGGAGTCCGACTCGAAGAGGAACAGAGGACAGTCCTTTTCATGGTCTCGCAATCCTTAGCATCTCCACCGGTCACGTCGACTGCGTGTCCATCCTAACCAAGCAGCGGATTTGCAGAGATCGCGAATTAGCTTTCTGCCTATTCACGTGACACAAACCCAGTCGAGTCTCGCGACGAGGAACAACCAGTAGCAAGAAGGTCCCAGGAGAGACTAGGCACTCTCCCAAGGCACGGCAAACCGAGTAGCAGCGTTCCCCGAAGGCAGCGCGGTCTCCTGCGCTGTATCCATGCGACTGCGGCTGCCGAAGGAGTTTCCATAAACATCAAAGCGCTACACAGTCCTGATCCACAGAGCATCTGTAGGCACAACCACAATGCAGAGGACAACTCCTCGGGTTTAGCTACGAACACCCCTGGCTAATGAGTATTAGGAGCGGAGGGTTGCCACCTCTCCGAGGCAGAGCCGCAAAGCCTGAAGAACCGCAGACGTGCAACACGGGGGTCGGTGCTCTGCCCTCCTCCCCACCATACGGCAGCCCCCTGCTATAGGAGTCCCCGTCAGTCTTCCCGACTGAGGGAAAGCAGGTTATGTCCCATCTGCCGCTGTGCGCTGGATTGATTTTTTGATTCCTTCTTCCCCACCCGCCTGCCGGTAGATGATATTTTATCAGTAGCCCAGACAACTTCACACCACATGCACCTGAGCAGGAGATGAACCTTTTCCATCCAGAGGCGCCAGCCTTGCTACTCACCCTCCATGGCTTCACCACCGCCCAGAACAGTGGGGCTCTGGCAGAAAACCTTTGCCTTTCCGTTAACGAGGAGCAAAGCAACATGCTAATTGAGCATACCTAGTGCTTTAAGGTCTGCACTGGGCTGCTGACTGCTCAGCAGGTAGAGTTTGAGGGGGTGGTTATCATATGTGAAGCTGTAAACAGGCATCAGACAACTGCTCAGCCCAGTTCTGGGAAACGAGGGAAAAAGCATTTTCCCATCACTGGACACAGTAAATCCAAACCTGTGAACCCCCAAAACATCATCCCCCTGCCTTCCTCAGTAAAGCCAAGCCTGGTCTAATGTATCCAAGTGACCGTCCCTCTCCCTGCACCTTCTTGCCATAGCTCCAGAGTGGATTCTCACCGTTGTACAAAAAAATGGGATTGCAACTCCAATACTCTTCATAAGGGCAACAAACTGTAGACCACAGCAGGGCGCAAGTTCTTCAAACTGGAACATGACAACCCTCAGGGTATGATTAAGGAAAGCTGATCCTTACGGCAGCAGGTCTGCACTAGACGACCCTTTGAGATGCCTTCCAGCACTCTTTGCTATGACTCTACTTGCGAAGCCCCGTTTATTAGACAGCATTTGTGGCAAAGGCAGAGCTTGCGTTTCTAGGTGGTACACTCAATGCATTGGTTTGCTGACTTAATTTGTTACCTATGTAAGGTTATCTATGTTATCTGGTCACTAATACACAATTGAGATTAGTTGCCAACAGTATTTAAAATTTTATTCACAATGCAATTTTGCTGTATTGATAAATCATGCAAAAAAAACCCCAACACTGTTATTAGCCCATGACTAATAACTAAGGAAGTGTCTGAGAAACTGCTTTCCAACATTTCCCTTTTGCTGCCATACAAAGCAACCTGCTGTACAAGAGATGGTTGCTAATGATTATATGAGAAATAAACATGCTACGGAAAACTCGGGATTTACAGGATTTCTTCTTCTGCATAAAAATCCAGGGAAAAATATGTTCACGATAGATCTGTTCCTGATACTTGGAGGGGGAGCTGTCTCATGAAATTAATCTTTTCTTTTAATAATCAGTCATCAGTATTTCTCAGGGTACATTTTCAGGCCCCAGAGCCTGTCAAAGCCACTTTTGCTGACTGTTTCAAAGTCAGCCCTATCTCTTTTCACAGTCTGAAAACAGATTATCACATCCTGTAATTTATTTTTTTTTTCAGGCCACTTGCTTCTTCTCTGCAATCAAAGTCCCAGCCAGCCAGATGTCTGAATGTCTAGTCCAAAAAAAAGACTTTGCTCTCGCAGAAAGAGGCAACGAGGAGGCAGGAGCAAAGGGGCAGGAAGAAAGCGTTATTCGTGGCTTTAAATTGGGAAGATGGGCAACTGAGAGGAGCAAAACCGCATGAGGATCGCCTAGGAGGATTGTGGCTTATACCTTCCTAAGATGCTACTTTGCGGGGTGGCCTGCAAGCCAGGCAGGTGGGTGTCTTGGCAAAGTATCAACAGCTTTTCATCAATAATTAGATCACCAAGGGGCAGGGAAAGGCGAGTTTATTTACAGACCTGAAAATATATGTATGTTTGTGGGCTATTGATCATACTCAAACATTTAACCACAGTGTATTTAAACAGTGATTTGCTCTCAGTTATAAAATTAACAAACCTTCCTTTCCTTAAAAATACATTTATGTTTTCCTCAGAATGTTATTTCAGGTTACTTTGTGGATTTTTTTTGACTCACTGATAGTTCACTTGATGCTGGCTTATTAAAAAAAAAAAAAAAAGCCCAAATGATCTTCTAGATGTTAAAACAGCACTGCCTTGTGAGAAAATTTATGACCGCCATGACGATCTCCATTCATTTCTCCAAGCTCCTGAATTACTTAAATTTGTCTGTAAAGCACCCTAACATATTCTAAGTGGAACGGTTACATCTACGAGGAACGCCATAAATTAGTGTTAATAATGTCTAATAAAAGACTTATTAACACATCTGGAATGGAGGAGTCAAAGGGCCTGATGTCCCATAAACAACCACAAATTCTTTTGAAATCACAGTAACCATTTCAATCTCAGAAACAATTAGTTTTGGTTAGGTACTGAATATGCCGCTCATGCTAATACGAGTGACCTTTAACACTCCTTACGTTTACATTGCCAACAACTGTACTAGGTTCTTTACAGAATAAAAGTTGAAAGCCTTGCCTTGGCAGGCTTACGGTCTTCAGAGACGAGAAGAGTGAGGGTGTAAAGACAGCAGGAAAGAAACGGGTTAGTCTGTGTCTCCCAAGCTCTAGCTTACTAAATATTGTGCTTATGTTACTAAACACATCTGTGTGCAATGCAATTACTAGAGTGCATTTTCTTGAAGCGCCACTCGCAGCCTCACATGTAAGAAGGTCCGTTCACAGCAGTACTGCATCCCACGAGTTACAGGAAAAAGGGAAAATCCTTTGGGAATGGTCCTAACAGGACACAAAGGGCTCCCATAACCATGGAAAACTGAGATAAACCACACTCATTTAGCCATAATGCTGCTTTCATAAACTTACTGATGTAGAAGAGACCAAAAAAAACCCCAACCAAAACCAAAACAAAAGAACAGAAACTAAGTCAGGGCTTTTCTTGATGCTAAACGAGACCTCCTTTTAATCATGTTTGCTTTATAAGGCTCTGGGGGCTATTATGCTTTTGGTAAAATCTTGTTTGAGTTACTAAAGCATAATCTCACAGCCCAGATGGAGCTTTTTCATTTATTCTGAGAATTTAAACCATTTTGGCCATTCTAAGACAATACATTCCACTTGTATTTTCTGTCATAAATTCTGTGCATATTGTACAGAATTTTTAACATATAAACATACGTAGGTAGATGTAATATGCAGTCTACTTTTTTATATGTACACTTGCATATAACTTACATAGTATGTATTATATTATATGTATATATTTTATTATATGTAGTATACTGTACTATGCCCTTTTCCCTTAATACATTGCAAAGCTCATTGTATTGCCTAAACAACAGGTAACAATAGAGGATGTTTATTATGCATCTTGGGCTTGATACATAACTACGTTTTTCCCCTTTTACACCTATTTAATTAAATTGAAATGAGAGTGCCACACAGTTCTAAAACTGGAAAACCCAAATAATGCACTGTACAATAGCTGTACTGTACCATGACTCTCTAACACCTAACCTCAATATCTTAAAAGCACTTTACAGACTTGATCTGCATATTTATCTGTTTCCCTTTCAGTGTGGAAAAGCGGAGTAGCTGTTGAAAATTTTCTGTTAATTGCCCTCAAACATCTGTTTAATAACTCTGAGAAAATATGAAATCAAAAGGGTATCTTTAATAGATGGTTTTTCTTTACATCTCTTTCATATGCACATTCATAAGCGTATACTAATATACCAACCCCTAAAAACCAATAGAAAACTTCAAATTACTTGGAGTGGAAACTGAGTTTTAGTCCTAAAGGCACAAACCTGCAGATGCCCAACTCTACTGCCTACACTGAAAATGAAGCTAACATAACAGTTTCCAAATGAGAAGGAAAAAAGAAAAAACTCTTCACGCAATCAAAATAAATAATAAGATGCAAGAACACACACATACACAGAGAAAGCCTGTCTTGGTTCTACAGTAAGGAATCATTTGAACTTATGTTTCTGGTTGGTTTTCATCCCACCAGAACCCTATCAACAAAATGATAACCATATATTACAGGCTGCCTACTTACCGTTAACACACACTTAATCCTGCCAACGCCGGTTCTACAGAAAACATTATCCGTGTGCAACCATAAATGAACAAAATTACCATCTGCACACTGAAGAACAGAATTGCAAACGTAATTATATCTCTTACTTGTTGTAAGTACACAGTTGTTTTAAATCTGGACTTACAACCTGTTTTTCAAATAACAGCTTCAGTCTGCTTCCAAGTCACCAAGGTAATGGCTGATAATAAGTAGCTATACCTCCTAATCAGCGAATGTCACAATAAGCATAGTGCATCTATCTATCTAATCTTTTTTGGCCATGTTATTATGGTTTATGAGCAGTTTTACCACCCATATGTTATGCTGTCATGTTCTTCTAAAAGCGGGTTATTAGGATTAACTGGAGAAAGTGAAATATGAATGCTTGTATAAATTACAGAGCTGAATGCTGCTGAAAGCAAGGTGTCCTAGGTCAGAGGAAGACGTGTTATGCATTGCAGGGCATGCTACTTATTTTAGTAGGAAACCCACAGAATTTGCTTTGGCCTGTGCGAGGTTTTCTGACGTGTTGCCACAGTTGGCTTCATATGGAAAACAACAGCTGACCCTCATTTATTTCTATTCTACTAATATGTACCACGGACGTCTGTACAAAACAGTAGAATCAATCCTTCTCCTCACCAACTTTAAAGCCAGATGCTGTAATGACCGTGTTATTCATCCCATTAAGACCACTGTACCTTATGAAGAATTACTGATATCCCTTTCTGACCTTAACAATACATCAAAATGCAGAGGACTACTTTCATTAGGACAAAAAGGTCATGATGAAATCAGATATCCTTAGATGCAGAAACCTTCATTTTTGGTACAAAATACAAGACATACACAATGGGGTCTAAGTAGAAAACAGAAAGACCCCCCCCCCAAAACCAAAACCCGCAGAACCCCTTGGGGATCTGTGACTTACAACAAATTACTTGTATTATGAATTATGATTTGCAAAGGAACCAATACTGTAAGGCTGTTTGGGGCGGGGACAAATCTCATTCTGTAACGTATTAGCAGAAGTGCTATATGCAAAAGACGGGAGGCAATTATTGTCCTCTGCTCAGCACCGAGGCGGCCCCGTCTGATGTTTGGGGCATTGCAGTTGCGGGAAGTGTGGAGAAACTGGAGAGAATCTAGAAGAAAGCAACATATTTAAGAGAGTTCCTAAAGCTCTGACCAGGAAGGAGAGACTGAAAGGTGGGGTTTCCTAGCCTTTGTAACAGAGGAGAGCTTTCTGAGAGGAAAATGTTCTTATCAATGAGGACAGTGCTGTTTTTCTCCACATCTGTCTGGACAAAAAAATTACTAGTTTAACTTGCAATTTAAAAAAATAAATTATTCTGTGATTCCAGTTAATGAGAGGGCAGACCTCCTAACTAAAAGGACCACAAAACAGAGAAGCAGACTGCTGCATGCAATCCCGTTCACTTTAAGAAAAAAATCCCGTAAGAGATAACGTAATTATAAATAATTCTCCAACCTAGCGGAACTAGGTGACCTTTCGAGATCCCTTCCAGCAGAAGGAGCGTAAGAACTGTGGTGTTCTGCAAAGCAGAGGGGAAGAGATGAGCCCCTTCCCTCTGTAGCGCAGCTTCCTATCTCAGCTGAACAAGATGGGCTGGCAGAGCCCAGTGCTCCTACCCAACGGCCCAAAGGAGTCACAACGGCCTACATAGCAGCACACTATGATGTATTTATCAGTAAAACACTAGCTAAGATGTTTCTGTGACATCTCTTCCTAGTTATTAGAATGGCAGTTTCAGTATTGGAAGGTCACACGCTTCTCCAAGGTGGACTCTTCTCTATTCCCAAGTTTCAGCATCCTTCCTTTCTGACGTCTTTAAATGTCTATTCTATTACTATAGAAGGATTCCTGCAAAAGAACATGAAGCCTATAAATTGAGTTGAGACCCTTTTCGTAACTGCCTCCGAGATTCAGGAAAGAAAAGGTCTTTGGCCAAAGTTGCCCATGTCCAGTGCCAGGGAGTTTAATTCCGCAGACGATCAGCAGCACTGTACCAGAGACACGAAGCTAGGGTGGCAAACTGTAGACCGAACAGCATCCATACCAGTACTTTGATGACCTTATACGTTGAATGAGCCCACAGTTGGCTGCTAAAGCAAATGGGATGCCAGCTGATGATGCACAGCATAGGCGCCGTGTGTTCGCAGTGCTGTCCCTACTAATGAGGTAGGCTGCTGCGCTCCGCAATAGCTGGAGTTTCTATGGAGCTTTTATCTTCAGCTTCAGCGAGTTACAATAATCCAGCCTGGTTGTGCAGAACGTGTTCATCGCTACTGCTAGATTCACGGCAAAGAAAAGGAAGCGTAGCTTCTTGAACAGCCAGAAGTAGAATAATTAATTTCTGACTATTTCTAGCATCTTGGTATTGAAGTACTAGCTAGAGTAGAAGGCTGCACAGGACTCATAATGCGTTGAAAAATGAAGGTCAAGTGCCTTCCCAGAGAAAAGGGGTCACTGCCTCTTCTAGTTCCATCAAATCACTCACACTAGATACATTTCTATGCCGTGGCTTGGATACGACCTGAGCCAGTCGCTCTTGCTGAGTAATTTAACACTATTTTGTGATCTACATGTCAAAAAGAGTAGGAAGATCAAGTATGGATGTTAATATGATTTAAAAGGTACTTTGCAGTAGCAACAGCTAGAGACACAATTAGATCTCTGTCTTTGCTAGTCATGGAAATATAATGAAAGATTAGTATAAGTAATTACATTGCAGCGGTCAAAATAAAGGAGCTAAGCACTGCATTCTCTTTGGTGTCTGTACTCATTTGCAAGTTTGAAGTAGCAGTTCCTTAACGTCTTAGCCGTGGTAATATACTGCGGAGGCCGTATTGCAGATGTACCTTTAGCATTCTATTCGCTCCTTATGAAAGAAAACTAAATAAAGGCAGCACATAATGGTACTTTGCAATGTATGTTGGATGAAGCACTTCTCTGATACACAACAGCTAAACATTACAGTGTAGATGTATGAGAAGATGGGCAATGTTCCGTACTCTGCACTAGAAGCTGCTAGTAAAGTAGCACCTCATAGGTGAGGTGACAGCTTAAAATGTTCAATATAAACCATCTTGGTTGGGGGGGGAAATCCCATGCCAGCAAATTAATTCTTAAAGTGGTCAAAACCCCCCAGCGTTCCAACACTGTTCTTCTGAAACAGCCTACCTTGTTAGATAGTACTAATGCTTTGGAGCAAAGGGAGGTTTGGCAGCAGTCGGAGGTAGCTTTTTACGCCAAGGGGAGGAAGGGAGGGAAAAGAGGGAGGGACTGGCTTTTCCCAGTGACAGAATCTAGAATATGGGCTGAAGAGTCTAGAGGGCATATGCTCACAGTGTTAACGACAAAGAGGGATTACCAGGATGTTTTCCCCTCTGAGGTAATGCGATGAAAAAGATAGAGCTGCGCATTAAGCGAGATAAACATCTGACCCTCCACGGAGGCCCCAAGACCTGCAGTACTTTCTGCAACAAATGACACATTGTAATGCAAAGACCTTGAGTCAGTGAATGTGACTGATGGGCACATCTAGGACACGGTACCCACACAACCAGACATTATCAGAGCGTGAGAACTTTCAACCTGAGAAGATGCCAAAGCGTGCCTCGGCCTTATTCATTCATGCCTTGCTGGGATAACAAGGACTTGCCTCGCAACGCAGTTTTGCATTCAGAGAAGAGACGTGACCTTTTGATTTCTCCATCCGTTGCGGCCCGTTGCTTTCTATCACCAGCTGTAACCGCACAGCTGGTGGGAAGCTACAAGCAGGTTGGCAAGGTAATGCCCTGCAGAAGATGACTGGACAAAGGTGAGCAGGTACAACGTCCATCCCATTCCCACTCCAGTGGAGCAGCAACCGTGATTTGCAGGCCCAGCCATCGGCACAGAAGCTCCCAAGGAGCAATTTCATTTTAGAGATCCCAGGCACGTCAGGAGCGCACGCCTTCTGCTACGCCCCTCGGGTAGTGGTGGGATGTGCACCTTGTCCCTAGGAATACCCTTCTCCCCATTAGGGGATTACAAACGAGCTCAGCGTAATGCGGTCCTACTGGCGATGGTCCGCCAGGCATCACTTTCTTACATGCTGCCAAAGTTTAAAAGAGTTCAGATTGCTTCCTCAGCCCACGAATCTCAGGTAGTATCACCAAGCAGTACTCAGTAAAGCCTCAGCTGCTGCTATAAAATGAAGTAAAATGACCAATAAGCACTATTTTTAACCACTAAACTTGTTACTCATGCAATATATGCTTCTGTCATTCTCTGAGGGAAAAGTGCCTAATTGCCTACATTATACCTCGCTGGAAACGTAACAAAGACGACAAGACAGGCTACTGAGGGATGAAAATAACCATCGTGGTAGCTTGTGGTACAGGGCCTGACCCCAAGAAAGAGGCATTTATTCCGAAGACATGTAGATTATAACAGGAGTTTTGAGAAAAGCACTGCCAATTAAGGAAATTGCCTGACTTACATCAAGGAAGTCACGTTTACCTAAATACTATTTGCTTAATCTTAACCCATATGGTTTTGCTCCTGCGTGCAGGGGTGGAGAACAGCGGCATACGAGACTGATGAAATCCTGACTGCCCCCCCAATATCCTTTCTGCTGCTCTTGGGACTATAGCTCAGGGTAATACAGAAAGATAGTTTTCTGAAAAATTATAGTGGCCATCACTTACCTTTGAACATATGGTCATTTTCACATAATCTCTAGCAGCCTTATGGCTTAATATCTTGTTTTTTGCCTCGACAAGCAATGGCATAAACCTGTATCTTTTTTCCTTTCTGCTGACTGCCCATTGCTCACGCACATTTACACAGAGGAGCATACAGGGAACTAATAATAATAATAATAATAATAATAATAATTAGTGACATTACATTTCTGCAAACGCAACGGGTAGCCATTTCTCAGGAATCCTGTATGTCCTCTGCGCACAAAACTTGCAGACCTCCAGAACAGCTGCTACTTATTAGTAGTCTATAAATCTGCACACCCATAAATGTGTTGGATGTGCTTGGTTATCTATCAGATATGCAGAAAGGTAATGGTGTGGCACACATTAGAATTCATGAATGCACTTTTTGTAGCGCCTTTTTTTCCCCAGAGGTATATTCAGGCCAAATCAATGGCCTCCAGAAAGTGGTGTTGATGCAGAGCACGGCTTGGAAATCCATTCATGAGGGAGGGTGACATGAAAGATTAATTAGATATTTGTACTTTCTGGGGCCACAGTTGTCATTTTTGCGGAAAGGCACCTGTTATGTGCAGGTATGTACCAGGTTTGACAAAATGGGGCATAACTGGACACGAAGCCTTAAAAATTTATACTTGCAATTGAAAGTGTAAATGTTTAAAGGACACCGCAGCCATTGTTCTACACACACAGCGCGCCACGTGGAAGAATGGGGATGCACCAACATGACCGTTAAAAGGTTTGTAGCAATGACTACCTGCTAAATACAATGTAATTAGAGAATACTTCCCTATGAATTAAATGCAAACTCTTTGATATGTGACCGAGTGAGCACATTTAGTTACTATCAGCATATTAAATACAATTTAAACCCCATTCTCGAGCACCTGATTTTTTTCCCCTAAGATGGCAGTCAGGCAGAATACAGTATTTCCACACCAGGGGCAGGAGCGGGACTGGAAAGCTTGGTGAGGCATGAAAAATTGAATTTCAGCGAGGCAACGGAAAGGACATTGTTGGGCAATTACAGCGCTCCAGCGTTTGCAGTCCGCAAAGGCTGCAATCATCTGCAACGACAGCGTGGTGTACGACTCCCCCAAGGCAGTGCACTCTAGTTAAATCAATTTGTCAGAACCAGGGCTGCTCCCTCCCTTCTGCAGAGGAGGCCCACCGGAGTGGAGGACAGCTGGGGTGCACAGCTGTCTCTCTGCAGCAGATCAATTAGAACATCAAAATTCATCTGCTAATTAGCAAGCGTGTACAGAGGGGAAAGAAACCTCCCTTAAATGAATCATTTCCACGTATTAATGAATTCAGTGACATCCCAAATTTAGAGCCTAGCCCAATGAGAAGAGACGTAGCCACGGGAGGCGCTGGCTAACACGAGGAGACGATTTCATTATCACAAAAGTTGAATCTGCTGCTGAGGTGAAATTAAGCTCACTAAACCTAAAAATTTGCACTTCCAATATCAGTGAAAGAAGACCCACAGCTAGTAGAGCTACTACAGTGTAAACAGTGATCCCTGTAACGCAGCACTGAGAGTAAATACGAGCGGGACCAGGAAAAATACTAATCCCGGTCGGCCTGACGTACCGCTTGCGTTGAAAAACGCTGAAAAGCCACTGGACTTCTGTGGTTGACGACCGGGCCTCAGGTCAGCAATTTTTGTACTTGCTTTTATTTATCTTTATATTCAACCTTTGCGTTATTAGAATGACACTTACTGTTTATTCGCATGTTGCAATGTTGCTAAGGGGTGTTTTTACAAAAGAACTTGGCCAAAGTCAGCTGCTGATCTAATGCTGTTTCAAGGCTTAGCAGGACAAGGTCGCTATTATTTTTTTTTTCCTGACACTTTTAGCCCGGTTAGAGAAAACAAAAAAAAAGAAAATAAAAAGTCATACTACTTTTTGCATCAAAGCTCAGAGCGTAGCTGTTAATTCTTGCATGTGCAGTTCCCAGCCCAAAGAGGAGCCAGGCACATCGATTGATAATACATAGAAAATTAATTTCTTCAACTGGGACGCGTGCCACCCAGCCTCCCTGGTTACTTCCAGTGCCTCAGCCATCACAGCCTAATTGCAATGGACTTGAGCAGCTCTTCTCTGGATACCGAGCACAACCCCTTTGTTCTTGGAAGTTTGTCTAAGAACACTCATACGTATGATGGGCATCTTGTCAGAAATGATTAAGGAAAAAAAGAACATCGGTGTGGAGAAGAATAAGACAAAATCTTCTCTCAGAAACAGTAACATAAAAAGGGAAACGGTAAAAATGGTATCAGCAATGACCCTACTGCTCATTTGAAGCAGTTGATTGACTACAATTGAATCCATTTCCCCCAAGCTGTTTATTTTGTAAGGCTCCATTTTCTTACAATTGTATGTAGATGCGACTTTTAGGCCATTTGACACCAAATAACCGACTGTGAATCATTATTTTAAAATACATTACTGTAACCTGCAGCATGGAGAAGCCACAACACATGATACCTACTTGGAAACTGTAGTCTTTAACCTGACACACAGGTGCTGACTGCTTATCTTGTTCTTAGTCATAGATTTGCCTCACCAAGATTTTTCCTCTTTTGTTCTTTTAACGGCACTCATTAAAACTAAAACTGCATTAGATGACTGAAAACACAAAGCCACACGGCAATGCCAGTACATGAGGAGCTGAATTCTCTAAGGGGAGGCTATGAAATGTTATTGCTAGCTCTGCTGCAGTAAAACAAACTGCCACAGAGAGCCATGTCCATTCTCATCTATTGAAGGAGATGAGCTGAAAATAAGTCACGGAGGAGGTCAACCACGATACTACAGTGCCCCACTTGCCCTGCAATAACGAAGAGCATGTATGAAAAATGTTTAATAATACAGGGAAGTTTTACCACCACCCTCACTTCTTTTCAAATCCTGCACCGGACTTTCATCTTGCACTGATTTCCATTACACCCAATGAAGCCTAGGCATGATCAAGAAGAGTGTGACCCACCAAGTTTTACAGCTCTAAGCTGCCATTTAGTTCTAAATTTCTTTAAGTGAGGACTGCTGAATATGGCAAGCACCGAGCTGTAATATATACTCCATTAAAAGCAGTCTAGAGAATGTGACATTCTTCTTATCGTATTACCTCAGTTACTGGCAGAATAATATAATTATGATTCACATTGAAGTGGCCTACAGAATGAATTTAATCAAATTTTAATATAAAATATGGCCACTCAGAACATATTCCATTCAATAGCTTGTTCATTCAAGATTCTGTGTAGGGAGGGGAAGTGCAGTTGTCATTCCCAGTAACAAAACAACAATCCCTTTTAAGTCAAATACAGCATCAGGATGTTTAAGCAGACAGCAGAGGATGCATTGGTGTCACTGATATTGTGCTGTACTCTGTATATAATTTGGCATGGATGACTGCTGCATCACTTTCAGTCTCTTATGCTTACAATACAAAGCCATAGAGAAACTTAGTATTTGAGTGCTCCTAGCAAGGAATAAGCAATTCATTCACTGAGAAAAACTCTTCTCCTGCCTATATTCATGCAGACCAAGTGGCTGGATTCTGTGCTGAAGGACACCGGGGCAAATTCAGAGCATAGTCATTGAAAGCACACCAGTTGCTGCAATTCTACACCGTTCTGACTGAGCTGGTATCTACTGATTTAATTATAACTAAATGACTTGAAAGTCGAGTGTGTCCCATTGATCAGATCTTAGGTGACTCCAAATGCAAGGAGATACTGCGTAAGTGCATAAAATTCTCATAGACAGTTTTTCAGAGAATCCACTTGGGAACTATGGTTGCAAGTGTTCAGATACAAAACTAATGCAGAAAAGACACAAAAGAGACTAGATATAAGAGGTATTAGGTACAAAAAGCATTTGTGCAGGAGTTTAAGTTGATTACTGGGGACATCTGCAGCATATAAGCTTGGGTTTGCCGCTTCTCAGTTTTAAGGCTCCAGCAAGGCCCTCACACTCTGGTAACACAGGAAGAGCTGTGATGGGTTAAAAATTCAGTGGAGAGCTACATTTTAGTTTACAGCATCCAAAGATCCAGCCATGCAGTTTACAGCTATTTACAACATTTTAGCTATTTCTCTATGACTTCCTAGCTGTTAATGAGATTTTTCTTGAAGGTGTCCATGAATTCCTTGGATGTCATTCAGTAATTCTGTTGTTTTATTTTGTTAGGTTTTGGTTGGTTTTTTTTGTTTTTGTTTTTTTTTTTTTTGCTTTGGGTTTTTTTGTTGTTATTGTTTGTTTTCGTAAAAAACCCTGTCCATCTGCTATTCTCCTGGGGCTCTCACCACATCCCTTACTGCCTCACAGCACCTGTCTCCTTTATCCTTTCCTTACACTAGCTCCATTTGCTCTTCTCCCTTTGCTTTATTTCTGTTATTTTAACTTCTTTTTGGTTCCTATCTGCTACATCTGACATCTTTGTTTATTCTCTCTTCATTTCCCCCTCTCAGCAACCCTGTGATCCCCCATCCCCACTGTCCTGCTTCTGGTGACATTCTCCCCCAGGAGGAACCTTCCTGCCACGTCCACCTTCTACTTCCCACCCTAGTTTTGGCACTACTTCAAGGCCTTTAATAAAGTTATTCCTGCTTGCACATCTCATGTCTCAGCGTCTTGCTTTCTCTCTGTCTCTGCTTTTATTTTCTCTGAAACTCTGTATTTAAAATGACTATAATTAGCCACAGCTTCATTACAATTCCCCTTTCCACCATTCCCTCAGAGAAAGACGCTTTCTTCTGAAACTACTCCTTTAACTATACTTTGAGTGATTTCTCCTTCTCCCTACCACTCTCCTTACCTCTGCTCAGATGGTCATGGGGATATTGGCCTTTCCCAGCTACCTTTCCCAAATGTTCTCTAGTCTGGAGTCTTGTTCAATCATTTTATTTTAGGTCTATTCAGTGTCACATCCAGTTCTACTTGCATCTCCCCTCCATGTTGCTCTCATCTACAATCCACCAACTCCTTCCTTCCCTTCTTCACAACTAACTGAACCAATTTTTGATGACTTGGTCTTCCACAGACACTTCATCACCCTCCCATCTTCATTCAGCTAAGAGCATTGATTCAATTCTTCCACCCTGCCAGACTAACCTTTCATTTTACTTTGTTCCAACTAAGCAATCACATGTTCCCTCTTGCTGCCATGGTAGCCTTCTCCCATCATCTTCTGGTCTCAGCCAAAACAGAGCATCAACCCCTCCTCCTCGCTCCTTATCTGTGATTTCCAGGTCATGAATGCTGATGACTTTTTGCATCTTCTCAGTTTACTCTTGCATTCTTTTGCTTTCTTTGGCCCTGTGCACGTGCCTGCAGATCATCTTCCTTTTCCACATTTTTCATCCTCAACTCACTTGTTCTTCTGCCTCGTCACAAAGCATGGCAACTGTTTGGATATCTCACTTCCCACAAGCATTTTTACAAATACTGTTTGAAACTCTCCATTTCCATTTTTGACCTGCTGCAGTCTGGCTTCTATTTCTTGTACAAATTCCTTCCTTCACTGAAGGCTTTAGTGTCTTCTTTTTGGTCAAGTCTTTTAATCAGCACCCTGGCCATCCCAACTGCCTTCCACAATGTCAGTCAGAAGGTTTTTCTCCAAGAAGTTTAATGCTTTTTTTTTTCCCCTACCCCTCCAATCGTTACTTAAGAGAATAATCCTCACCTTCCCCCTTGATTTTCAGAAAAGACCTGACACAGGCGTGTCTTGTGTTCTTTTACCTTCCGCATCTTATTCCCCAGGTAACTTTATCAAGAAATTGGACTACTGTGCTGATATTATTGATTTACCTCTCCCATGCATAACCATCTCCTTTTCTCCAGTCTGTATTTTGATCTTTCATTCTGATATCTCCTGTAATGATCAGCAAGTTCAAGAAGGACAGGGGCAAAGCACAGTAGACCTTCCTGCTATTTCTTTCCCTGAATACCGCAAGGGCTCTACCATCTTTCTTTATTACCAATCACACAATCATCTAACAGGATGCCATCTTCAACTCTACCCTCAGTGTGACTTTTGTTCTCTAGTTATGTCCTAATCCTGCAAATGTGCCTGAGAGATGACCTTTTCTATTCATCCTCATTGCCAAAACTTGCATGTTGTGGTCTTCTTGCTAGTTTTTACAGCTCAGTGTTTCTCAGTTCATGCAAGAATTAAAGAATTGTGATCTTCTTGTGGTCATAGTAGACAATATTAGATGCATTTACTGCCAGAAAACCCTTGTTCAGATCTTTCAGGTTTTAATCCCTATACCTACCTAAGGCATGAAAGAGGCAGGCAGGTGAACAGAGAGGGACAGATTCATACGCGTCTAGAGCATGGGACATGAAGTCCTGTATCCAATCTAAGGAAGTGAAACATGGAGATAAAAAATAGAAAGGCAAAAATAAGGAAGATGTGGAAATAAAGAAAAGGACAAAGAATCAAAAAAAAAGCAAGCAAAGTTAGAAAGACAAGAACAAATGAAAGGAAGGGTGTGCAATAAATAGAGAAACAGAGAAAACAAAAAAAAATAGTGGGGGAAGTCTTTGATACTTAAAAGGATATTTAAAAGAAATTTAAGTAAGTAAGCTCAGTTATAATTTTAGGAAAAGAAATACAACCACCTCATATAATCAGACATCAACCAAAATCACTTTGGCTTAGCAGGAAGTATATAAAATCTAAAATATTTCCAAAGTTTTCATTAATCTTTAACTTATTCATGGAAACAGCGAAGGAATAAGTTTGGTTTGAGAAGATATTCCAAGTTAATAGCGCGGCTCCACAACCATGGCAACAACGAGTTGACTTCACGCTGCTGGGGTCTGACACGGGAGCCGCAAACACAGAACAGCACTGGGATCGTGATCAATACCAAGAGAAGTGCTGTGGTTTCACTACTCTGCCATAGCACAGCTACTCCATGTGTTTCTTACCATGCACGCAAGTCGAGGTAGATCCTCACTTGTTTTAGGATTATTTCCAATGAATTTAAACTCATAATAGCTTTTTAAACATATCAGCATCTTAAATTAAAAATAAACGTTGTCATCTCAGAGCTAGGCAAAGACCTTAGGAAAACTGGTTGCGTTTATAAACATGTATCTTACCTCTAAAGAGAAGATGTTTTTCCAGGTTATTCAAAATACACAAGAAATCCCCTATATTTTAACCGAACAGTGGCTTCAGAAACAAACTCAAAACTACTATAGATTACTCTAAACAAAATATTACCTGTTTGAACTGATTTCTACACAACTTCTAACTGATTAAAATTATGCTGAGTTGTGAATGTCTAAACATACTATTTGTAACGAAGACAGATCATTAAATACCGATTGTTGTCAGAAATACTAAAACAAACACCAGAAATGTATTGTACAAAATTAAAATATTAGATAGGTCATCCTCAAAGTTAACGCAGGATATTCCATTCTCAAAATCACTCTTTTCTCAGGGAGAAGATTAATTTTTTTTGCTTCCTAATCTACACGTTTTAAAATAATCTATGGTGTAACTATGGTACTTCCATCTGTTCCAGAAACATGCCCTTTCAGTACTACCTTTTCATTTATCAAGACCATGATGAATATAAAAACAAAACTATCATAAATTATCACAATCAAGCCACTGAACATATTAGAAGTTGAGTAAAGAGAGATGCTAAAATAATTTGTCTTGCCAAGTGAAATGATGGAAAAGCTAGCAGTGCAGGGGGCAATGCTATGCACGGAAGAAAAATAAATGGAAGGGTCTCCATTTCACTGACTGCTCAGTGTATTTTTCTGTCCAGTTCTCTCTAGTAGGTTAATAGCTGGGCTGTCTTAACCATGATAGCCTTGATGACTGTACTGACAAGAAATCATGATCTACAGCAGATCTGCTTTTACAAAATGGCTGGATAAGCCCTCCCATTAACAATACTAATCAGATAAAGTATTGCTAATGGATGACCCTGCATCTGGTTAGCATGAACTGTTCTGTTTAGTATGTATATGCTGTCTTTCTCATGCAAGATCAAGATGTCACTGCTATAAATTTATACATTATGTTTGGAAAATTGTTTATAATTTATTCTCTACATCTGCTGCAACTTTGGAAAACAGAGAGCTGGTTCTTTGTTCTTGTCATTAAATCAGATTATTCTCATGCACTGCTAAGGGTTTTGATGACCCAAATAACAAACAAGGGACCAACACGTAAGGACAGACTAGGAATTAATTTATATACTCACTTTTCCCTCCTGGTGTAAGGGAGTTATCTATAAAGTACGTCCTGATAATCACATTTCTAGGTAAAGCATATTATGAAACTGGAAGTATAATAGCCATTTGACAGATATGCTGCATAAAGCCATAGTGTCCTGAGCGCCAATCCCTTTATGTAGCTATAAAATATTTAAAGTACACAGTGTTTACAGGCAGTTAATAGATAGCAGTGATAAATCCCTTTCAGAAAAAACCTTGTCCTGTGAGCTTTATAGAAATGAGAAATCTTAAGAGGTGCAGCATCCACAAAATTCACATGCCAAGAGATCCCCCATGCTCTTTTCTATGAAGAGCGGCATCTGTGCCAAAGTGTGTATGGAAATGATTTTCCTTCAGTCCTGTGATGGGTTTACCACCAGATCAGCGTATACTATTCACAAAAGCTTTTACAGCATTTGTCTTCAGTTAGTAAAGATCTCCCTTACCGGCAGCACAGGTAACAGAACTTGGTTGGCTTTGTTCTCTTTTGCAATGTAACATGCAAAAAGAGAGCAAAACATCACCAATTTATATAACAGCAACGTTTTGTACCTATCTTGCAGAGTCAGTGCAAAGTCAGTTATAGTCTGGACATGAGCAAGAAGTTGGAACTGAAGTCACTTACGTTGTTTTGATCCTTCCAACTTTAACATTTGTTTTATAGAAGAGTGTCACGGTCCCTGCAGATTGCGGCTGGCTTTCATTTTAAAGCAAAATTTAGGACTCTCCCAATTTGGCCCAGAAAACAGATTTTTGCTTCAAGATTGCCAGGTTTACAGTAAAGATACAGAGGATTGTCTTTGTAAAGGCTAACACAAAAACTGAAAGTTGCAAACTGTTAAAAGGACCTATCCAATTTAAACTTAGTGGTTTTCCCCCTAAAGTTTCTTTATTTTCCTCTTCATCAAAAGATCACTTGCTACTGTACTCGGTCAAACTAGCAACATCCTCTTGAAAAGCCAAGCTACAGAGGAAAGCTTAAGAGAGTTCCTAAACCCCTATGCCTAAGCAAATCCTCAGTTATGAGTTTCTTCTCCTTAATAAGGACCTTGAACGCAGAGGGACAGGTTCTTGTCAGCAAGGGGCTTGGGAGGTCAAAAGCTCCCCTCTACCCATGGATCTCTTGTTTCTTGGGTGGAACTGTGATCCTTCACATATTTATGAAAGAACATAAACTATGTCCTAAACTTCCATTCTTCTGATATTCAGAACTTGAGCTGCATGAGCTGGGAAGCAAATAGGCATTTAGAATATCAGTGATTTTTAAAAGCATTTTACTTTGCCCCCTCAAGTTCTGGAACTTAAATGATTTATACCCAATAGTACTAGCAATGCTGAACATTGCACAGCTAACTCATAGCACAGACATGTCAACTCATATATCATACAAAGAAGCTAAAAGACATTTTCATACCAGGTTAACTAATAATCACCCCATGAAAACGAGCAGACAATGCAAATTCATCGTTTAAAAGTGGCTTTTGCCAACCTACAAAGCTAAATTTTCACTTTCAATCAATGCAAACCTATTTTTTCAAAAGTTATTTCCCCCTCACCCAAAGGAACACTGTGCCAAAGCTTTTACAAAGGTTACTTAATTATTTTTTTTTTCCCCAGCTACAATAAGGTTTGGATGCCCTTTCAGCTTTAAAGCTTTGATCTAAATATTGTCATGCCCCATATGATTTCGAGGTGGTCTAGTGCCACACAGAAACAATGCCCGGGGTTATCTCTGTGCATCTTTTTGCCAAATTATGCAACCTTCCACCTGTGGATGGAAACAGATGCCAGATACTATCAACTGTAAATGAACTCCTACATCTCTTCTCTATAATTAATCTATTTTTCTTTAAACATTAACCTGTTCTTGTGCCTGCAGTGAGGTTTGCGCAGCTTGGTCAATCTTCTTATAGCACCTGTCAACTTACTGTTCTGCTTTACATGCTTTTCTTAACCCCTTCACTGTCTTTTTTTTCATTTATTTATTTTTTTTTCAATCAGGATGAAAATCAGGATCTAAATCCTCAGCTTTGAGTCTTACAGAATCCAGCCCTATAGGACTATGCCAAAAAGTACAATAAAAAAACCAATCTTAACCCAACACTGTTTGGTTGGCTCCTTTAAGGTCTGGGACAGATCCAGACAGTACAAGTGTTTGCCCTTAACTTGCTCTTGTAGTTTCCAGCCCCGCTGCACATCAGAAGGGATGGATAAAGCAAGAAAGAGGAGAGTTTTGGTAAAAGGAGGAATCGAGGTGCCAATTCCTACAGTTTTCAGAGTTTTAAGGATTTTTTTTCCCTCCCTAAAGTATATATAACAAAGCAATGAACCCTTTACAAATGAGCCAAGTTTCTCTTCCCTATCTTTACGAAGGGCATCAAAAAGCCCAGACTGGAGGAAAGCCGAAGGGCAGCTGCAGCTTGGCTCAGCAAATCTTGCCCGGGCTTCTGCCTGAACACTGAGCCCAGGAAGACCACGTTGCAGAAGGCCAAGTGGTCCAGACTTTGTACAGGGTGATGGATGGAATTAGCTTCAACATGCCGACTGCTGCAACAATGTTCTTCCATGAACGCTCTTCAATACTGAGGTCATATGTACAGAAAACTTTTTCATGTGTGTTTTGGGGGTCATAGTGACACTACATATGCTTTTGTAGCGGATAGGAAAGTATACAGTTGAAGAAGTGCCTCTCGCAACCCATAGGTATCTTTTGGCCATTGCTTAAGGGCAGGTGCTTTCATCAAAGAGCTGAAAGCAGCAATAAATTCATGGGTGTAAATCGTCGGGAATCCCTGTGGTTATTCTTACCATTAAGATGGCATCGCAGCGTTACCGAGCCGCTGCTTAAGCTTTAATAGGTCTGTGACTTAACCGTGAGAAATTCTCAGCATAGCTCGTGCTGCTCTCCTGATGTCAGAAGCACGTACCCCAGAGTTCAATTACTCAGCTAAAACGCAACAGTTGCCTTATACAACATAGCGTCAGAAAAAGGTGCGTTTTCACACAGGAACCGATCTATCCATTTCCTTTCAGGGTGGACCTTCACTTGTTACGCAGTCGTCCTTTTCTTTTAATTAGGCCTGTTTGCTGTGTTAGCAATTGCAAGATGATTTGAGGTTGGGGATTTTTTTCCCCCAGAAATAAAAGGTAGCATGGTGGTAGTGGTGGCGGAAGGTGAAAGGATCTTTAGGAAAGGGGGACGGTTTGATGTTTTGCTTTGAGACTGGCAAGTTATTTGGATAACCTGGTGGCTTCGGGCAACATCCCAAAATAAAACGATATGGTGTCAGATAAAGGAAAGGAGGAAGGTCATAAATATCACAGCAGTGCTCCACTAAAATGCAGTACAATTAACTCCATGAGCTGCAGCTTCCCTACCTGCATTAAGAGTGGTTTGCAACAAACACAAGCCCCCGTCGCCTGAACTGGAAGAATGTTTTCCTGCTCAAGACTGCTGCCAAAGGCTACGATCAGACATGAGCATATTTCATGAAGATGACAGTTACTTTGAGGGAAATGATGTCCACCCCAGGCAACCCTAGTGATTTCAGCACATAATTTAGGTAACAGCAACCTCCTACACATTCCACGCTGAAAAAACCCCCCAAAGCCGGGGGGATGGGGGGGGGGGGGACCCCAAAACACCAAAAAACCAATGCCATATCCCTTAAAACATCACCCTTCTGTCAGAACGAAGCCCGATTCCAACCTAAACACCTTTTGGGGTAACCTCTTCCTACAAACCTCCAAACTGAAACACCGCTGGTATACATAAAATAAAGAACTATAATGTAAGTACACATGAATGAGCTCTGACCTTTCCTTCTGGCTTGCCCATATGACTAAAATAATGATACCTGCTTAAGGTCAGAGGTCTGTAATATATGAATGCTGTGCTTGTAGTACATGCGTTCCAAAGGCAGGCTGCACTGTCATGGATAATTATGATATCTAGTGTAATCACATCTCAGTTTCATTTACAGCAGCAATTTTTAAAATTTTTTTTTGAGCATAGATAGGAATAAGCCTCGATCCAGAACTATAAGACATCATTGTTATAAATAGGAGATCTCTTTGGCAAGACTAACCATTTAAAATTGAGGAACTTATTTTTTTTTCCAAACTAATCCAACTTTTCATTTGCATTTAATTTGCAATACATCAGATAATTGTACAAGCAGTCTAGAAAAGCTCCATGCTGATGTTTCAACACAAAAAGATCTCGTTAGAAAAGGTTTTGACCATAAGAAATGAAAGGCTATATTCTGGCTACAAACCACATGATCCATTAGTAGGATGGGGGGTAGGGGGGAAAGGCATCAACATCACCATAGAGAAATGTTCTGCTAACTCAGTCTTGCTGGTTTTCTGAAAACAAGGGAATATATTTTCAGGTCAGTGATTTTCAACTGTTTTCAATTCACAGATCCCTAAATATTTTCCAGCGGAGATGCAGACCTTTGAATAGCAAAATTAAGCCCAAGGCAAAGTGCCTGCTTTTCATCTTTACCTGCCATGGGTTTGTGAGGTATGGCTCACAGACTATAGGTTGAAAACCATTTTTTTTAAAAGATATCTTTTTATTGCAATTTAGCTGTTTTGCTTAGAATACTGCTATCCTAGCTTCGCCTAAAAGGAAGGGGGGAGACGAAGAGACACATGCTCTGTGGACAAGACTTCTTTGAACTGAAATCACAGATGCTTACGTTTTTAGGTCCCTTCATTCTAGATATGTTTAGGTACAAATTACATTGCAATCCTTCTTTCTGTAGTTTATCAGCCTTCAGTTATACAGGAAAGCACCCATGTCTAACTACCTGAGACTGATCTTCAGCATGCAAGATCCGTGCCTGGTCCTGGTTCAGAGCCAGAATGTCTTTGGCCAGAACCACAGACTCAATTACAGCACAAAGTGAACTGCCGATATACTACCGGGGGCCCAGGGAGGTGCATACATGCCGCCCTGGAGGAGTCCTACGTGTCATCTCCATTCGCCCAAGAATCACCAGACATGGGACAAACATAAAGGCCTTTTTGTTTGTTTGAAAATATCTTTCTTTTAGTTGCCTGCAGAATTCTTTCCTTCCCTCGGTTCCACTGGAGCAAGGGGAGGGCCCGTTGCTCCGATAGAGGTTTACACTATGTATAGTCCTCTCCGTATTTCCTTCGGGAGCATCTCGTGCATCCACTTAGCAACAGATATGATTCACCCAAAGGGCCCAGCCCAGCATTATGTGGCCTATATGAAGAGTCCTCTACGTGACAGATATCCCCTCAGGCACAAACTTGGAAACAAAAGCATCTTTGTGCCCACCGATCATTGAAGCCCCTGGAGCGCTTCTTTCAATCCATGTTTTGTACACATGTTGGTTTTGAAGACACGCATCCCTTATGCTCTTTATAGAATGTTCTTGGTGCAGGCATTTAAAAGAAATATTGATTTGAACAGGGTTCTTCTCTTCCCCAATCCCCTTCCAAATTTTGACTAAGGGTTTGAGCAGTAAGCATCAGCTCTAACTCTGGTGTTTGGCAACGGCACATCACGGCTTCTGGTGACACATCGCTTTACAGAGAGGAAAGAACAAGACCCAATGTAGACGATTATGCAGGCTCCTTCCAATAACGGCATCCCCTCCTCTCTCTAATTTATACAGGAAATAATGATTAAAAAAATCCTCAGACTAATTTGTATGTGGGGATTGTGCAATTTGATAGAAAATATGACAAAACCTTGATAGAATCACCAGAAAAAAAATCTTATGAATTTATACAGTGCAGACAACAATAATCTAATTTTTTTCCACAGTGATTTTGATGTTACTTATTCCCACATCTACAGCGTGTTAGCAGTCTTTTTCCCTGCTAACACACTCTAGAAATCCCTTTCCTGGCAAACATCATCATCAAGGGGACAATTTCCCAGAGAAATCTGGCTCAAATTCAAGATGCTTTGGTAGGATCAAAGATGGATCAAAAAAGGGGGAAGGGAATTCATGAACACATCAACCAGAAAATGTGCATGCATCTACTCTTGCACTTGATCAAGAAAAATGAAGTAAAATTGTTTTCTTTTAGTCTCTGTACGACTGATTAACATTGAGGCTGTCAACACCTCTGATTTGCAACTGGGAGCAACCATGCTTTCAAAGAGATCCAGATCAAGTAAATGAAATATAAACAAAGATGAGTTAACACCAGAAACCTTCCCTGTAGAACAAAAACACGGAACAGGGACTTGCACACTTTTTTTTTTTCCAAACGGGTCATACATGTAACATCCTGACAGATTTAATATTCACACTTGCATTACTATAAATCTGCAAAGCACTCCACTTCAATAAAAACTTGATTTTGATGAGCTAGAAATCAGTGGTCCAGAATGGCTTCAAAGAATAATGGACTACTTCAGAAAAATCCTTCAGATTTTTGGATGAAATAAAACATAAGACTCCTTTATGCGGCCATGAAAGCTTACTGAATATCTTCGTTACTTCAAACAACGGCAATCGAGCTGCTTAATTAGAGAAAACTGAAAGTAATGTTAATAAAACTACTACAAAAAAGCTAAATAAAATAACCATGTTGTTGAAAATTGCACTGAAATTTATTATCCTTGGTTCATAAGATATGAAAAATAAAAGTGAATTTGAAATATATAGGCTTGTCTTTGCAAATAATACTGCCAAACATGGAGTAAAATAACTCAGGTCACACTAGAAAGGGCTTCCTTACCATTGATAACTGCCTGATCCGTGGGGACAAAGAAATTGAGAGTTAACCCAAGTGACTCAACCCTACTTTGTATTGTTATATTCTGCCCAAGCCATCCTAGCATTAGCAACTAATACACTTGCCATTGGTCTTAAACTGTCATTGTTTAACAGCACTTTGCAACTTCACCCTCCTAAGCTGATCTCAGGTGCACGTCAAGAGCACACAAAGTGATTGCTACTCCAATTTGTGCCTTGCATTTTCTTTGGCAGATAAGGGAAAAAGACAAAAAAAAAGGGAGCGCAAAAAAAAGACAGAGCGAGCAGAAGGGATAGCAGAACAGTTCCTGCCTCTGTAAGCGTCCCCTGTGCCATTCCAATCTAAACACAGACCTTAAGATGAGCATCGTGGTGGTCACGTTGATCCCAAGCCGAAGAACAAAGCAATTAAGGTGCAAGGACTACCAAGGTGCAGAAAGCAGTTAGGAGACAATATGTGTAAGCCCGTAGTGGGCTTACACAGCTCCCCCAGACACCACGAAACTGTATGAATAGGAGCCAATTTTCCTATTTAACCTTGCGAGGATAGTTCTTTACAATGCGAGCAAACTTAGTACAAGTTACTGCTCAGACCTTGAAAATCTGGTTCATTTGCAAAGGGATCCCCCCCCGAACACACACACACACACACACACAACTGCTGGCTCAGGAGTAGCTGTGGCTGCAATTCCAGTGTCTGCGAGATGAAGCTGTTCAACAGCCATTTCTGCTCATCCCAGAAGGTACACGGACACTCAGACAGCAGCTAGTCCGTGCAGGCCAACTCTCTGCACTCGGCAGACTAATCAACCTGGGTGGCTTAGATTAAAAAAAAAAAACAAACCACAAAAAAACCAAAAAAACCCAAACCAAAACCCCCCAACCTCCCCCCAAAACCAAACCACCCCCACACACACCCCCCAAAACCCCAACAAAACCCAGAAAACCCCAAACCCAACCAACCCAACAACCCGCCCACAAAAAACCCCAAACGCCCTTCTATTCTCTCTTGCTGACAACACGACCACGAGCAGCACGACGGCACGCTCCCTGCCTCTCTGCCTTGCCTACCGACAGCGCTGTAAGAGCCTATAAATACCATGGGGACGCACGCTCGTGGTGCGGAGCCCGCTCACGCTCTCTTTCCATTCTCCGGCCTCGCCACCAGATGCCAGACAGTTCTGCAGGGCTGCAAGGGCACTCCTGGGCTTTTGTAGCCGACCGGAGTAACGTGGCAGCATCATTTGTTTCGGAAACAAAACAATACGGAATGCTTCAGCTGTATAAGTAGGAACCGAATGGTTTCTTTTAATCTCGAGAACCTGTTATCTGTACGTATCTGACTTCCACCGCACATTCTTCTTTAGCTATTTATGCGCTACAACACGGACTCCCTTGAACAGGCTACTAACCTTAAATGATAACAAGCAAAATTAATAAATAAATAACGCCTCCAATATCCTAAACTCAGGCACTCATGGCAAACCTCCCCACCACCCTTCAGTTCACAGTAATGCCAAGGGCGTTCAAGAGAGCTGCTCTGAGGATGGGGGAGGCAAACCAGGAATAACCACCCCGAGCTCCTCTGCTCCCAGCACAGTATGGCAAGATGAACTCCACGTCTAATAGCCCGAGACAGACATTAGGAAGGAACTCGTCATTTACCAAGGAGATGGTAATGGAAGCTAGGTCTCTGCAGATGCTGTGGTAATGAGATATGAGACAAGATTCCAGCTCCGGGGCTAGAAAGATGCCTTCAAATGGCTTAAATTTTCTCCCTACAGCCCGTTATTTTCTAATTCCGGTTCAATTTTTGCAGCAAGTCCCCTCTCCTTGGGCTTCCCCTGGGACAACAGGACTGCGTTTCAACTTTTCAGGACTGACACTGCTCTCCCAGATCTCAGTGACTGCTAACTTCAAAAGGGAACACACTTGGTTCATTAGACTACTTAATGACATTCATTTTGGCACTGATCTTAAAGCACTTAATGCATTAAAAAAAAATTATTTTTTTTTAAATAACCAGTATAACCTAGCAGTCAGAACGGATTTGCCAACAATTGGCAAGGACCTCCATCACAGGAGGAAGCAGGCACATTTTAAAGACAGCTTGCCTTATTCAACTTTCACCTGAATTATGATAATATATCATCCAGTACCATACATCAAAATCTTTCATACAATATTACAGCAACATTTAAATTTTTCCCAACTGAAGATAATGAAACAAATTAATCTCTGGCATGGACTACTATGGAAGCAAATAAGCAACGTGGCCACTGATGCCAAGGATAAATCTGGATGGGAAGAGTAAGAACCACCAGTGGTGATACAATCAGCACAAAGTCTTTAAGTGTTTACATCTGGATGAGCAGAAGAATGTGATAATCAAGGAACAAACTGCTTTGCTACTAATTCTGAAATTCTAGCATTCACTCAGGCAAGAACAATACAAGATGCCAGCAGTGTGAGCTATTTCACACAGATAAGCAACTCTGGAAGGAAGCAAAAGGTGCTAAATGTTACTCAAGGGAGGAGAAACAGCAGTAGAGAAAGAATTAGACACACAGGATAAATTTAGCAGAAAAAGACTACTGACTTGGAAAATGTACATTACTAGAAAATTACAGAAAGTTAAAATAAAGATTTTTTTATTATTATAAAAGTTACTACGGATGTCATTAATAGAACCCCATGATATTTCTATGTAATTTGATTTATAAATGTAATTCATTGTTGGATCACACTGAAACTGAAAACATCTTGAATTCAAGAGAGAGAAATCAGACACGGTTCAGAGGTTTGATGTAGTGGGGCGGGGGGGGGGTAAGCGTGGAGTGGAGAACAAAACCAACCAAGGCTGTAAAAATTTAGAGGCCTCCTAAACACAGAAACTGAAGTGGGTTTTGTGAGACTTCTGGTATGTCCAGCAGCTGGTCTTACATGCTGTTGGTTTCTCTCTATTTTACAACTATTAGTTTGTTGCTCTCTTGAAATCAGAAACGACAGATACGCCTGAAAATTAACCAAAACCCAAATAGATATCAAGTAAAGATGAATGATTTTTTAAAATGCCTTTTTTTAATTAAAAAAAAAAAGTCCATAAGCATTAAGTTCATGCACTTTGGAGGAAATATTTTGCATCTTCCCATTTGATTTGCTTTTGTCTACAAAGCCAAAGAGGATAGCAATCCACAAACATCTGAAATGTGCCGACACAGAAAACAAGGCTATGTGTACTCATAATAAATAAAGCTATTCCTGCTTTAGGTTGGAATATAAGCGGCACTGACAAAAACTGTAGTTGTCTAAAAGCATCGAGCGTGATGCCATCTGAAAGTAGGGTCAATATTTGATCGGAGATCGAAGATTATTTTGCATGTTTGATCTGCTTGCAGGAGAAGCAACTGCTGGTCTTTGATGTGTACGTATCTCCTATAAATCCAAGGAGGTAATAATTCCACAGTACAAAGCCATGACGTGACCACAAACGGAATATCACATGCAGCTCTTACCTCAACGGATTGCAAAAAAAGATATAAAATAACTAGGCGTACACAAAGAAGGCTGACTCAAATGATATAGGAATTGGAGGATGAGATACTGAATATGAAGACAGACTAAGGAAGCTAAAGTTATATAATCCAGAAAAGAGGATTGAGCAGAATATGATCATAGTCTATAAATAACTTACAGGTAACAATATAGATGAAAGAAGAGAATTATTTAGAGTCCTAGTAGAGGATAAGATGAGAAGCAATTTCCTTTAGCTAAAGAAGGAAAAACCGAACAGAATAATGTAGGCCAAACATTTGCAGAACCTAACACCCCACAGCAGCATGCATGAGACTGCATTTTAATCAAGGTGAAGCCATTTCACACACGTGGCAGTTCTCACGAAAACAGGTGAGTCTTGTGCCTAGCAGGACCCAGCTCGACCCTACAGTCGCCTGCCAACGGAATGGACTGGGGTTTGTTTTGCTGTCTGGGTACCCAACAGCAGAGATGAATTCAGAGAGACGTCAAAATTGAGTATCGTTTTAAAGTTAGAAGACAGGCTGTCTGGAAGAAGTACTTTTAATTTCCCCTGCAACTTACGGGAGACAGGTTGTTAATACTAACCACAGACAGGAAAAATGGCATTAACATGGCAAATAACCCATCATAACAGTTAAAGACGGACATACAGCGAGTGCCCTGGATGTGTCTTGAACAGCAAGAGAAGACTTGCTCTCAATTAATCCAACTTGCAGTTTTCAAGTAATGTCAACATAAGCCATACCTGCTCATAGCAAATAAATTGGAATGAGTAAGTAGAGATTTACCTCAAAGACTGAAAAAAAGTGAAGTTTGACTTTGCAAATACATTCAACAGAGCAGCAGGAGTCTACAAAAGACGACGAGAAGCTGGCCTTAAGATTAATGAGATCCAGAAGGCGGCTGCTGTGCCCCTCACGCTGCTGTACAGCGGCGTGGACTGAGCTAACGTGAGAGTAATTATTTCCTTGGGCACCGCGCAGGCAGCGTAGCCATAACCACGCCGACGTAAGCACAACCTGCAAACCCATGTGTGGATGCCAGCAAGAGCTCAGGACCTTCCCCGGTTTTGTGCTGCTGCGGCTACATCGCCGTCAGTAGGCAAGTAGCCCACTTAATGGTAGTTTTAAAAGATCTGCAGGAGGACTGCGGTGATGCACTAGTCTGCACCGCAGGCAGCTAAATACTGATGTATCCAAGCGGACTGATGTTCAGGGGTTAAATTCAGCCCAGCGAGGCTTCCCAATAGCCAGGGGAGAATGACTGGCTTCCGAGACCGGCAATTCAGAGCTGCTCTGCTTGGAGGTGTTTCTCTCTCCACTGAGTACAGACTGAGCCAAGGGTGGGGGGAAGCCTCGTTAGGCAGCTTTGGGGAATACTCCCACCTTGCATCAGACACACCATACTCTTAACCAGATGTAACTCTGCCCACTAAATTCTTGAAACAGCATTTTATCTTGGATTGCACGCTTCTAATACTGTTAAGTGTCTGTCTGATAATCCAACTGATTTACAATGGATTTAGAAGAAGCAAACAAGAATTTTTTATACTTAATAGCATGGCTGTACACATCTTGGGAAGATTTTGTTACTTGATTGCCAACTGTCATGAAAACCCAAAGGAGCAGTGGAACAAGAATACAGTCCTTTGCCCCGTAAACAAGGCCATTTGAGACATTTTTTCTACTATGGAAATGTCACAGGTTCAAGAAAGGTAATCGACTACAGTCCATTTGCTGAGAAACATTTGTACAATGGTATTTTTCTACAAACACATCCAAGATGCACAATCACAATGAGCTCAGAAGAGAAACACTGCAGTAGTTAAAACTGTAACTAGAGCTACAGATTGCCCCTCACTGCAAGAGAGTTTTTTGTTTGATTTTTTTTTTTTTTTCATTTTTACATCATGCCCTTGTGTCTACAGTACTATGACAGTAAACTAGATAATACACCAGTGTTTACTAGGGAGGCTCGGACAACAACCAACCAAAGCCTACTTGTTCCATCCCATTAGAGTCCCTTGCTAACGCAGACATGCTGACACGCACAACTTCACACAGAGGTTTCAGATGCACTGGATGCCGTCCAAGACTGTCTGCTCACGCACCACCTTCTTGGGGCATTCATTCCCATTTCAGTTGGTATCAGCAGTACTGGGGCTGGGACAGTTTTGAATGGGGGGGGGGGGAAGCCTGCCTAGAATATGATCTTTTAGGTATTTCACCGCTGAATGTTCCAAGTGGCTGAAATAAAAATGCACAATTTTTGGAAAGTTCGTATTCCTACTGAAGCAAAGTGGTGGTGGACGTAATACAACAGGCGTTACAGTGTAGTGTTCCCATGCTAACCACTAGACCTTTACTATGTCGTTAAAAATAACATCTCCTCTCAGGGATGTGGAAAAAAATCCACATACCAAGGTAAGCATTTTCTACCCAAAGATATTGCAAAGACTTTCCCTTTTCAATCTCATGGACATACCACTCTCACTCTCCCTTTCCATTGGTCCCATGACTGAGAGAAGGTATCTTTGCATACCTGTTTCTTTCTTCTTTTACCCCAAACAGAAGGCGCCATCCAGGCTTAAAACTCAGACCTTCTGAAGAAGGGAAGGAAAGTCAGGAGAAATGGATGGGAGAAGAAGACCAGAGCCCGTGAAAACATAGTTTCCACGGGTCTTAGAATCATAGAATCATTTAGGTTGGAAAAGACCCTTAAAATCGTCGAGTCCAACCATAAACCTAACACTGCCACCACTAAACCATGTCCCTAAGCACCACGTCTACACATCTTTTAAATACCTCCAGGGATGGTGACTCAACCACTTCCCTCGGCAGCCTGCTCCAGTGCTTGATAATCCTTTCAGGGAAAAAGATTTTCCTAATATCCAATCTAAACCTCCCCTGACGCAACTTGAAACTGTTTCCTTTTGTTCTGTTGCTTGTCCCTTGGAAAAAGCTCGTATCTTATTCAGATACAAGCTGGAGCGGTATCACACATCACCTTCACAATGAGATGCCGTCTTGCAGCCCAAGTCAACAAAAGTGGCTGGTAACATCTTTGTGTTGTCACAAAGATGGATATTACTGGGATGTAGGAGCACAAAGGATCCCAGGAGCCCTTGGGGAGTAGACAGAAACCTGTTCTCATCCTACTGCTCCAAAAGAATAATCGAGGAGAAATTCTGTCAGGGGCTCTGTGGACATCTCCTCCTCCTCAACGCCTGCCTTGGATGTTACAACAGGACAGGGCTACCTCCAGCTCAGCCTTTTATCACGTTTGGTCTTCTGCACACACGTTAAAATTCAGGACAACCTTCACAGTCTGTCCCAAAGCATTAAGGCAGCAAATGGTGGAAGATGTCAAAAGAGCTGTTTCAGTTTGTAAAAACTAACCAGGTAAACTGTGTTAAAATATGGCTTCAGTTACAAATCCAAGACCATCATTGGCTAAGAATGCAGATCAATGGCACTTCAGATTGCCAAAAGAGAGAAACAGAAGAAGATGTTTATGGCTCAGAATCCCTTCTAATACCATTTTTGTCACAAGGTCACTACATGTATATACAAGCTACAGATAGGTACATAAAATAGGTGTCCAGTGCTTACACAAAACTACTGACTTTGACTAAATATTAATTGAACACCACAGTTAGGTTAAAATTAATGTAGATGAACTCCATACTTTGTTGATCACACATCATAAATTAAAAAGAAATTTATCTGAACAAATAACAGTTAAGTCCTTTCCATGAGTAAGAAGTGTGAAGGCAAGAGAGACTGTTACAAGCAGCAGTTATTCAAAGCTGCGGACACGAAAGCTAGTTTCACAACATGAGCTGTAAACCCATTTTTGTTTATTACTATAGCCTACCCATTTGACATCTACCCTAATAAATGGTTCTCAATGAAAAGCATGCAAGTACACACCATTTTCTCCGGCTTCCCCCAGAGTATTGAGGATCATTAGACAGATCATCGGCTTTCTGCAAGAGACATCTGCATAGTTTTCAAATTTTGACTAATAATCTCTTGAAATAAGGTTTGCAGCAGAAGACATGCTGAGCCAAAGTCATCAGTAGTCTGAGTCTGTGAGGATGTGATTTTTGAAGATGACTTTGCCCTCAGCTTTAGGCATATTTGCAGGTCCAAAGTGGTTTTATTCTGTGGATGTCCCCACACCCCCCAAAATTGCAATTACTATCAAGAAAATAAAAGTATCAACCCAGAACTACTTCAGCCGAGATGTTTCTGTGACTACTCCCAGCAACAGACTTGTTTCTCAGAGTTTTCTCAGAAAGCAGACATAACAGTGCAAATTAATTTCCTTTTAAACTTGGGCAAATATGTGCACAAATTTTACTTGATTTGCCCAGATTCTATAAATAAAAGTATGCAAGAGACTTAATGTAGTATAAACACGATAATTTTCTTTAGAAAGTTGCCAGGCATGGTTTAAAGTTGTAGTTAAAGCTCCCATTTAAGTGTTTCAAGTGAGTAAGAATTAGTATCTTTGAAATCAACACAGCCAAGAAAGGATTTTGTAAAATCTACTAAGCTCCACATAAGATAATCCCCCAATATAAAATATATATGTATCTGAAAAAATCTGAATTGCATTAGCAGTGTAGGAACTAGAAATGAAACCTATTTTAGGTGCATCTGCAATCTTTTATGCTTGTCCAGTAGATTTTAGGGATATTATTTAGAAATACATTTCTGTATCTGTCAACTCAGCCACATTCTCATTGAGAGCATCAGATTTTGATGTATTTTTAAGTCTAATCTCAGAGGCATGCAGAGCTAAAATGAAGGTGACATTTTATTAGTAGCCGTAGGCAACCCTAGTTCTGGCTACTTTCGTTATTATTTATCTCTCAATGTATATATGATCTGCTGCTTTTAACTTTATTGACTAATAATAATATTCACTGGAGATTGGGTCTTTCCTGTCTAGCGATGGGAAAGCAGAAAGGTCACAAGGTAAAAGAAAACTCCATTTTCATAGGCACTTTAATGCATTGCTCCTAAGGGAATTCAAGTTGCTTTAGAAAGGTTTAGATATATATTGGTGGGCCCTTTACTCCCGCGCCAACTAAAAGCCCATCCATCTGTGCACAATCCAATGTAATAAAAGCACAGTAAAAAGGATAGTTTCTGTACACTTTTTTTCTAAAGCCTCGCTTGCATTTTATTGCCAACTCCACAGTAACTTTGCACACCCACTCCAAGTAAGATCAGGGTTGTTTCTTAACGGGAGGTACAACAGGCAAGGAAAGGTCACAGTGCTGTGAGATTGCCTTTCAGACAATGAACAGGATTAGAAGTGAATAGGTCTCAGTGAGCAGAATGCCCTAAAATGAAACCCAGGGATGACAAGGCAAAACCCAGGGTCCAAATAGTTTGTCAGCAATCTCCTCCCAGCAAGTCTGGGGTCAAGAAGTGGCTACCAAAAACCCTGGCATATATATATTTATATGGAATCCACCACAAGTGGTGTTGATATATTTGCCCAGACAAACAACAAAGCAAGCAAACAAAACCCTCTAAAAGTTTAGCGTATCCAAAAGTTAAGGCTACCTTTGTCAGAAGAAAACTAGTATTGGAAAATATGGGAATATCAAGATGGGCTGCCTAAATGGCCATAACTCTGCCTTTTATCACCTTTGCATTGAAACCAAAAACCAAGAGAGCAGGAAGGCTGTTTATGAGACATCAAAAAGCATCATCTAACCACACTGAAGTATGTTCACACAACTGCAAGGAGATCGTATCGCCCACTGGCTATCAAGTACCACTCATCTCTCACCCATCAGCTGACACTCAGTAACTGGCCATGGATGCGGTCCTATGCGGGGGGCAACATGAAGCAAAACAGGTGAGCGACCGTTACATTTGGGCATGACAGTCTTAGTAGTTGTAGAAGGAATTTATCTGCATTTCTAGTGTTTAAGCTACTGCATTCTGCTCCACAGCCAGTACCACGAACAGGCATCCCTGAAGTTACCGTGCCACAGCTGAAGATCAGCGTCTTCTTAAAACACGCTTTTTAACACATGGGTGAAATTACTCACAAACGCTAATTAGCTACCAATGAGAGGTTGAATACTGTGATGTCACATATTAAGTTATGAGAGGATATGCCGACAGATTAATTGGTACTGTAGCTCCCAGGGAGATATAGGCAATTATGGTTCCCGTAACCAAACAGGAGGCCAAGAGTACTGCTGGTTAGAAGCGTGCGTGTCGTGGTTTAACCCCAGCCAGCAACGAAGCACCACGCAGCCGCCCTATCACTCCCCCCCCACCCAGTGGGATGGGGGAGA